>NC_077228.1:218222781-218462781 GCF_027887165.1 Monodelphis domestica | reverse complement strand
TTATCATTCTTAAAATGATTGAATCCTTCAACATTGGTCTAGATATGGCCAGTGTGGACCAGTCATAAGCTATATCATACCCCAAGCTTCCAAGCACTAAGCTAGTATCCATTGCCATCTGGAAGAAGGCAGGCCATCATTAGTGGTTCATGCCTTATTACAATTTAAATTCTCATAATTTGAATTTAAATAAATTGAAGTATCAAATAGATTCTTATGATTCAGGTTCCATTTTCTTGGTCTTAAAAACCACTTAAAACCTGACACCATAAAGTAGGTCATTTTTTCCTTTTTGCTCATCTATGCCTATCTAATGTAGAAATTTTTAAAATAAATTAACAAAAATAGAATTTCTAAATTCCAAATTTTCTATAGAGTGAATAAAAGAATTGAAAGGGAATGAATATATAGAAAGTCTTAGACAGTTGAAAGAAAATTATAATATTTTGTTGAGAACCTTGGAAAATGAATGTGGAAAATGGTTCAGTTTTATATAGGTCAATTATGCCATTTTCTCTCAGGGCTATTGAATTTTTTTCTTCAAGAAGGTGCCATCCAAACCTTATATGAAATTGAAAGCCAAGGGTCAAGTAGTTTCATGAGCTTCTTCTGTTATATATTTTAAATCTTTCCTTATTTTTGTTCATTTAAAAAATAAAAACCCAAGGACATAAATTGATAGAAGGGACCTTTAAAGGTCATTTACTTCATTACCCTTTATTCTTTAAATAAGAAAACCAAGGCCAGAGGTAAGCAGATTACTACTGCAGTTCACAGAGCTAGTAATCAGCAACAGAACTGGAGTCTTCAGATTCTAAATCCAATGTTCTTTCCAATGTGGTACTGTGTTCTGACTCAATTTTCTGATCTATATACTGTAGGGTACAAAGAAAGAAAACTAAATCATTTGCTCATTTTTCTTTTCATTCAGGAAGTAAGATAACACATCATCATCATCATCATCACTAAATTTTGTCCAGAACTATAAAATTTGAGAAATGCTTTACACTTTTCACCTTGTCTGATTATTAGAATAATCCTGTATTTTCATTAGCCACTAGATAAGGCAGCTATGAGAGAGTTTAATTGGCTCATAATTACAGATAGAAAATGTCAGCAGCAAAAATTGAATCCAAATCTCTTTCCAATACATTCAACTGCAATTCTTGAGGGGGATGTTCCAGTAAAAATTTGTTGGGAACAAGATAATGTTTGAGGGCACATAAAGGCAGATAAATGAAGCAATGTATAGATCAATAGGCCTTGCATCAGAAAGATCTGAATCCAAATCCAGCCTCAGACACTAGCTTTGAGACCCTGGGAAATCACTTAACCTTTTTTGCCTCCATTCTCTTATCTATAAGAAGGAAACCGCATACTATGCCAATAATTTTGCTAAGATAATCCTAAATGGGTTCATAAAAGTCAAATGTGACTGTAAGGAAAGAAGAACAACAGTAACAATGACACATACACACACACACACACTAGTTCAGAGATTATTTCCAATTCACCCTGTATACCTTATATGTATATAATTTTTTCCACAATGTCTCTCCTATTACAATGTAAGGTCCTGGAAGATAAGGATGCTGTTTTCCTCTCTTAGTTCCCCACCCCATTATATATATATTTGTATATATATACACACAATGCATGGCACATAATAAGCACTTAACAAATATTGGTTTCCTCCTTTCATTGGCCAGACACATAATTCTTATAAACACATATACATGTATTTGTGTATATCTACATAGTGCATATATACATACATGCATATGCATTTAAATATATATATTTACATAGAATTTAATGAGGTAGTGAAAAAATTGCTCAATTTATTTAAGCTCTTGCCTGAACCCTTTTTTCTATGCATTAAAAGTCATGTTTATCAATGTTCTTATTTGCAGCAAATTTGTCCTTCTCCACTAACCTGTCATCCCAATCTCCTAACAACATAATAGTATATAGTATATTATAATATATACATGTATATGTGTGCATATATATGTACATTAAAAATGCTGATTTTTTCCTGACCCTATCAACTACTTTTTATATGTACTAGCTTTATGGAAAATGCCATGTAGACCTCCCAACTTACTTAAATCCAAAATGTCCACTGGAAAGAGAGAAAGAGAGAGAGACAGAGAGACAGAGACAGAAAGGAAGGAAGGAAGAAGGAAGGAAGGAAGGAAGGAAGGAAGGAAAGGAAAGGAAAGGAAAGGAAAGGAAAGGAAAGGAAAGGAAAGGAAAGGAAAGGAAAGGAAAGGAAAGGAAAGGAAAGGAAAGGAAAGGAAAGGAAAGGAAAGGAAAGGAAAGGAAAGGAAAGGAAAGGAAAGGAAAGGAAAGGAAAGGAAAGGAAAGGAAAAGAAAGGAAAGGAAAGGAAAGGAAAGGAAAGGAAAGGAAAGGAAAGGAAAGGAAAGGAAAGGAAAGGAAAGGAAAGGAAAGGAAAGGAAAGGAAAGGAAAGGAAAGGAAAGGAAAGGAAAGGAAAGGAAAAGAAAGGAAAGGAAAGGAAAGGAAAGGAAAGGAAAAGCAAGGAAAGGAAAGAGAAGGAAAGGAAAGGAAAGAGAAGGAAAGGAAAGAGAAGGAAAGGAAAGAGAAGGAAGGAAGAGAGAGAGAGAAAGAGAGAGAGACAGAGAGAGAGACAGAGAGAGACAGAAACAGAGACAGAGAGACAGAGAGAAACATATTCCTCAAAGCTCCTCTGATTCTAAAAGAATCTTTGAGTTTCTACCTTCACCTAAGATACTTCCGAGGTGCAACCTAGTAATGTGAGCATCAGTATGATCCTGGACACTTTTTCAATCCTCTACAATATTGTGAGCTTGGATAATACATTTTAAAACTAAATGTACCATATTGTCATTTGTATCTGAGGAAACTGACCTCAGATATGGACTTAGGTTCTAAGAAATCTTGAGCAAAAGGAGTCAGTTCCCTTTATTCTCATTATTCCCATTAATGTTAGAGTAATACTTCTCTGAATGACAAATTGGTTGTTGGCCCTGGAAATGCATAATTCTGAAAAAGTAAGAAGTCCTGATACTGAACCTTCCTACCATTTTTAATTATGTTTTTAGGGCATATGTTACCTTTAGATATGATGGAAATATCTCCTAAACAACTTAGGAACTCCATAGTACAAGAGTAGAAATAGTTCTGACCTTGGTTTAGTTCATAACATTGAGTGCTTTTATATAATCCTCATCTACTCTGCCCTAGGTATGTGGCTTTGGAATACTTGTCTTTGCATGCCTAATTTCTCTACTTAAATGTTAGGTAGCTCACTGTCCTATAATAGTATGTACCAGTATTAGAGCAACAGGATAGAAGCCAAAGCAAATGTAACAACAGAGAACATGACTGGGATAGTTTATTGGGATGGTTAATATTTGAACTCTTCCTCTTTTACTAAAGAATCACTAGAGTTGGACCCCCAAACACAGACAAGATACAGTCATTTGTGCCCCTAGATCTTAATGGGGTGAACATCTTTTGTCATATCATCTAGTCTTTCGCACCTAAATCCAGTTCTGACTCTCCCCCTTTTTGGTCTCTCCCCACTCTGCTGTTTTTCAGTAATTCAGTTGTATGCAAGTGTTATCCAATGAATTATAGCATGCCAACATTTTCTCTCCTCCACTATTGTTCAAAGTCTGTCCAAGCTTACAGTTATTGCTTCCATGATACTGTCTAACCATCTCATACTCTGCCAGTGCCTTTTCCTTTTGTCCTCATCTTTCCCAGCATCGGTGTCTTTTCCAATGAGTGAGTACTGACTCCCGATTTTGCGAGAAAAGTATTTAAGCTTTATCTTTAGTATTTTAACTTCCAAGGAATAGTCTGAATTAATTTCTTCAAAGATTGATTTGATCCCCTTACTGTCCAAAGGATTCTCAAATGTTTTCTGCAGCATCACAATTCACAAGTCTTTATTCTACAGTGCTCAACTTTCCTTCTAGTCCAACTCTCCCAGCCATCCTTTCTTTGAGAAAAAGGAATAGCTTTGATGAGATGAACTTTAGTCACTAAGGAAATGCCTCTGTTTTTTAGTATGCTATCTACATTTGCTATAGCTTTTCTTCTGAGATGCAAGTGTCTTTTAACTTTATGCATGGCTGAAATTCCCATTTGCAGAGATTTTTGAGCCCAAGAATAAAAAAAAAATCTAACACTGCTTCCATTTCTTCTCCCTTTGTTTGCCTAGATTTGATGGGACCAATTACCAAGATCTTTGGTTTAATTATTTATTTTTAGCTTCAAGGCAGCTTTAATACTCTCTTCTTTCACCCTCATCTCCAGGCTTACTTATTCTTCACTTTTTGCCACTACAGTATGTCAAGTCCAACCAACTCTTCATAACCCCATTCAGTGTTTTCTTAGAAAAGATACTGGAGTAGTTTCCCATATTTTTCTCCTGATAATTTTATAAATGAGGAACTGAGGAAAACTGGTTACATGATTTGCCCAACTAGTAGGTATCTGATGCCAGATTTTAACCCAGGAAAATGAGTTTTCCTGACTCCAGATCCAGCATTCTATTCACTGTACCACCTAGTTGCCCCATTCTTCCCATTCTAATTCTCCCTAAATAAAGCTTCTAGGTTAATTTTCCTCTGACTTAACTTTCATCATAGCATTTTCCTGGTTAAGGCTATTGTGGTAAAGTGGAAGAGACTTGAATTTAGAAGAAGAATATATAGAAACCAATGGCTTTGATGCTTAATTCCTATGTGTTCACAGGCAAATTACTCATCCTCTTTGGTCCTCATGGATCAAATAAAGAGAGTGAACTAAATGACCTCCTAGTCCCTTCTAGCCTAAGGTCTATGATTCTCTGATCTTAAAAATTAAAGACCAATGATGGCTCCCTATTGACCAATAAAGCAAATCTATTCACATAGCCAATGATTTAAAATTATCTTATTCACTTCCCCTATCTTCCTTGAAACCTACTGTATTCCAATCTCATCTCATATGACATCTTTCTTGTCAAGTTGATCTCTTTGCTGTCTTGTATACATAGTGCATACTTTTGATTCTGTGATTTTTGCATATATAATTCTCTTCATTTGGGGTAACCACAACTCTATTTCTTTAAAGACAAACTCAAAATTCAAATTCTCCAGGAAAATACATTTAACTAATTTCATTCCATTTAGATCATGTTTTGTATCTCTGTATCAACAATTTATTATATTTTCCTTCTAAGGGATTTACCAATGAATAGATTGCTGCTTAATAGGCCTTGCTATAGATTCAACATCTGGTCAGTTAGTGTTTTAGCTCTAGTGAGAACCCAGTTGAGATGATATGCCATTATTTCATAGTGCATGAAATCAATTCAATATGGTGAATTGATCCATTGCTGATCAATATTCTCGGGACAAGAAAAAAAAGAGAGTTGATGATGGGCAAATCTCTGACTATTTATAAGTTTTAAAAAAAGAAAATGTCAGAAGAAAAGTTTGTTGTTGTTTTCATCTTTAGTTTTTTAAAAGAACCAATGATATCACAAGGTAATATTTTGAAATGCCTTGAAATGGGATTTAAGTGAAGTGAGTCACACAAAGTCACCAACCTTCTTTCTTCCAGATTTGTTGAGGTCCAATGGCAATACAAAAGTCAGGACAATTGGAAATGGTGATTCAGAGCATGATCTCAGTGCCTTGATATCTGATCATTCTCTAAGTGTGACAAAATGCCTGCTTTAGCCATCATCATGTTCCCATTTGCCAGTTCTATTAAGAGAAGTCTTCCTATACTTGGAGTAGATATCTCCATAATTCATTGATTGTTTTGAAGCCTCTAGGTTATCCTCAACCTGGTTCTGCCTACCTAGTTTTACTAGTGTGGTCACTCTGCATGCTATAGTTACTTGTAACCACAGGTGAGAGTTGGGTGAAAGGTGGACACCAAAGGGACAGTGTGAATAAAATAGCAGATGAGTTATAAAAATAGAATTGTATAGTGTGAGTGGAATAAAAGTTCTAGATCTTGGAAGTAATTCAGTTTTAAGAGAAAGTATGAGGTGGGAGATTAATAGAGATGAGATTGTTGAAAAGATTTTTGGTGAGTTTATCAAAGGGCTTGCCCATGATAAAGTACTAAAGTCAATACTGAAAGTAAAGATGATATCAGATAATGTGATGGAGAAGAAAGACAATGAACCAGGCATTAAAGTAATTGAAAAAAAGTGAAGAAAATGTTGAGGTATATGGTAGATGACAACAACCAAAATTATGAGAGGATGGTACAAGTCAATTCCATGAACCCCAAAATAGTAGAGGTCATTGTGAGATGGTAATAGAAAAATACTCTGCTAGCAATAATTGAGAACAAGGAATATAGCAATCCCTTTTTCTTCCTCTGCAAGCAAGGGAAAAATAGGTAAAGAATTTCTTCCAGACATATAGGGTTGAAAGGAAATCTTGCATCCTCTATATTTGGAAGAAAATTGTTTCCTACTTTTCATTTGCTTTCAGGAGAAGAAAAAGAGGTGGTCGTATTCCTTGTTCTCCATTATTGCTAGTAGATCATTATCCTATTAGTTCCAAAACCAAAAATGTTTATTACATCCTATATTAAACAATTCAGGTTTATACATATAGGGTATACACAGATTTTATATACAGGTATATGCGGATTATATGCAGGTTTGTTATATATATATATATATATATACACACACATACATATATACAGGTTTGTTATATAGATAGTGGTAATTGTAGGATTGGAATTCTAAATAAAATCAGCAATGAAGTTTTAGGTTTGGAAGTCATCTGTATAGAATTAATAGCTGAAAACTATAGCAACTATGAGATGTGTCTGTGAGAGAGAGACAGAGAGAGAGAAAAAAACAGAGAGAGAGACCTATAAAGGAGACATGGAGTCTGTGACGTAAGAGAATAATCATGAGAACATAGTGTCTTAACCCCAAGAAAAGAGAATGTTCTAAAATAAAATATCAATACTTGAATCCTGTCAAGAAAAAAATAAAAATAAAAACTAGGAAAATCAAACCATTCATTTGGGGGATTAGTAGCTTACTAAAGACCTTTGAGAGAGAAGTTTTAGCCAAGTGTCAGAATGGAAATTAGATTTCAGATAAAGAAAAAGAAGTGCTATCCAGAGAGAGAATGGCTCAGTTGATTTTTTTCTTTTACTTTCCATGTGCCTACAACAGTGCTAGGTGTTGTTAGTCTAATATTCTTTTTTCCTCTAAAATATGAATTCCATTGCCATCTTTTCATGTAAGTAAAACTCATCTCTGTTATAGGATAAATGAACTTATAAAGAATGACATTAAGTACTCTTTGATTATACAAAAGTATACCTGGAAGTAATTTAATAAATTAACATTTTTAAAAATATTCTCCTTGTTAAAAACAAAGTTCTCTTGAATTAAAGTCCACATACTAAATAATGCAAGAAAAGGCCACCAAATACAGTGCAGTGCATAAAGAACAGGCCTCAAAATCTGACCCTGGGCAATTCAAATAAACACTCAGTGTTTTAGCCAAATTTCTGGAACTAGATTGCAGATAAGAGTCAGACATATTATTTTAGAAGCAGTTTCTTCACTTGAGTGTATCCTGTACCAATAAAATCTCAGGTTCAGTTCCTACCTATATCCATATTAAAGGATGCACACTGGTGACCAATAACAATGAATTAAATAGGAACTACTCCTACCTACTATTCTTATGTATTAGAAATAGGATCATTATCAATCTTAAAGAGATTACAATGTTATAAAAAGCCAATAATAGAATCCAAGCTCTAGCTTCTTGTCATTCCAAGGCTCAATACAACACCAAAGCTAGTCAATTCCATTAAAAAGACTTATTCTGCTCATCTTCAGAAGAAAAAAAACAAAAAATAATAATAGGTAAAAGTTATAAAAAGGTTAGGTTGTAGAAAAGATCCTTTTTCACATCTAGGTTGGACTAAATAGTTTTGGTGGTCCCTAGCAACAGTGAGATTCTTTGGTTATGTGATTCTGTTAAACCAAACTTTTATTTTCTTATGACACAATATGACCAATTACATATATTTTCACTTTCTAAACTGTTTCTTTATTGTCATAGAGACAACACAAATCAAATTTTTTCATTTGATTTAGGAATGAAACTGATAAAAAATATTCAAATCCAATCCAACTTAAGAATTTCTCCTTTTTTAACCAGTGATGAAGGTCGGTGGGCATTATAGGTGAAAGGAAGCACATATGACATTTTTATTCAGTCAGTGGAACTTTTAGTTCTAAGTAATTACATTTGTCTGTTTGCATCCTGTGGTGATAGATATTCATCTGCCTAGACAAAAATGTCTTCTTGGGAAAGTGGAAAGAAAAATAGTCTGAAGGGGCCCTCAACCTGAAACATTCACTGAGGCGATTCATTATATTTGAAGCTCTTGGTAATGTGTTTTGTGGTTTCTTCAACCCAGCAAACTATGGACGGTATAAGTTCAGAATTGTTTTAGTGTCAAGTTTTTCATTAGATAATTTGATAATAAAACCTTAGAAATCAGACCTCCAGTCCTAATGAGCAAAACATGTTTTCAAATAATGGAGGAAGAAAAAAAATTGTCAAAGATTTTATCTTGTGATCTCAAATCCATCCACAACTATAAATTTGTCAGAAAAACCCACTGAACAATCCTTAGGGAAACCAAGTAGGTTTACGAAGGAAACCCCAACCCTACACAAGTGTCAAGAGGAGAGGAAATAAATGTCTACAATTTTTTAGACTGTCAAAAAGCCCTTTGCTAGGCTGCTTTGGCTTTGATTAGCTGGCAGGACTCTGAGGAATTGCCTTGGCCTTTGGCTAACAAAATTCATTTCCATTGATGCAGTGACACTTATTTCCAGCAAATTGCTTGGTTATCACCACTGCAAAGTGGTGAAACATTGATATCCCCTATACTACTGTGGAAGATGAAGTTGCTAAATCGAATTTCTGAAACTGAAATCGTTAACTTTCCACAATGCCAATATACATATATATGTATATATATATATATATATATATATATATATAATTCTCTCTTTCCTCCTCCTTCTCTTCTTATTCTTTGTCTTCTCCTCTCTCTCTCTCTCTCTCTCTCTCTCCCCCTCTCTCTCTCTCTTTTTCCCTCCTAGTAACTTTTTGAAAAATAGCTAATTATATAGATGATTGATGAATTTTTCCCCAAGTTGAAAAAGGAGGGCTCACAGATTTCCTAATTATTATAACCTTCAAATATCATCACTATTTCCCTTTGAATGTAGTATAGTCAATAAGCAAAGCCCTAAACCTAAATTTGAATTCTGTCACAAACATTAACTGCATGACCATGGACACATCATTTAATCTCTCTGAGTCTCAGTTTCCTCAGCTACAAAATTAGAGGATTGGATTTGATCATCCATAAGGTCTCTTTCAGCTCCAAATCTGGGATCCTATATGATCCTTTCATTCAGTACAGTGAGATGGGAAGACATGAAAAAGATGCAAGTGTTTTAGCTCTGACTCTTCTTCCAGCTAGTGAGTGATTATATTGTTTCTGATGTAAGGAAGATCCTTCATTGGTCTTCTGTGATGGAAAAAAAAAAATAGGCCTTTTAGGTTCCAAGCATTCTTTTACTTCAATGAATATTGGACCTAATTTCCTGGAATAAAATGGAAATTCAGACTCCTTCTTTAGATATTAACAATATTTGATTCATTCATTTTAAACACTGGAAAGGGAGAAAATCCAAGCAATCCTTCTTTCTCTCCCCAAAGTGTCTTCTCATTTAGAGCAAGGAAATCTTGCTATTCTATCTGTGAGGAAGAAGGCTCTTTAATTTCCAAAATAAATAATTTCAATAAATGAAAATTTAATTTTATGCTATTATTGTGAGTCTCTTGGTAACCACTTGTGTAAGTGTGTAAGTATGTAACTGTGTAAGTGACTTACAAAGGGTCATGAAGCTAAACATTATCTAAAAGAGTATTTGAACTCAGGACATCATGACTTTAAATGCAACATCAATCTATATTATGCTACCTATGAAGTGTTTGGACTAGTTGACCTCTATGTTCCCTTCCTTCTTACAATGAACTTAAAAAAAATTCCTCACCTTATTTTCATCTTAGATGATATTGAAAAAGCACAGAGAACTTCTCATCTTGAGTAGTTTATAAAAAAATCAACCTGCAGTCAAGGGGCTAGAATAAATGGTGTCCTAAGGTTGCTTCCTTTTGTAGGATTTCAGAGCAGAATATCTCTGAAATACTTATCAGTCTTTGTTTTCCAGTCATGTCCAACTCTTCAGGAGGTTTTCTTGGCAAAGATAGTGGATTAGTTTTACGATTTCCTTCTCCAATTCATTTTACAGAAAAGAAAAATGAAGCAAAGAAGGTAAAATGACTTGCCCACAGTTACACATCTAGTGTCTAAGGCCAGTTTTGAATTTAGGAAGATGAATCTTCCTGATTCCAAACCTGGAGCTTTATCCATTGAACTACCTTGCTGCTTAAAAGAGAGGAAACATAATTCTTAGTATTACAGATCCAACTGGCTTGGTTCTTCACTGATGTCTATTTATTTCTTATTTCAAAAACAAACAAATAATCTTGGCCCCTTTATTCACTTTGGAAAAATTTTAGAACATCTTAGCAGAACATTTCATGCCTATTTGCAATGTACAATAAGGGCAAAAGAAGAGAGTCAACATGTTTTAACACTGAGATGTCAGGTTTCATTAGCCTTAGTTGTTCCAGGAAAGCAAAAGGAAATAAAACACAGGGAAACACTAACAAAGACTCACATTACCAGCTTTTTAAATAACACATTGACCATATACTGGTAATTTATAGAACTGAAAAAAGGAAATATGCATTTTACACATTTTAGAGACTAGCATTCTTATCCACCCAGAACACTCATCAATCATTTAATGGTTGAACAAACCCTACCCCTGAAATCAAAGAGTGCATCCAGGTTCACTACTAGAGTTATTGTGAATTTCATGTTGCTTATTTGACATTTTGGCCTTGGGCTACTCGAAAACATTCAATTACAGTTGATTTTACCTCAGTAATCTAGAGCTTGATTTTGCTATAATGCTATAATGACTTTATACATTCTATTTATTCATAACTTAAAAAAAACAACTTTGCATTTAACACCTAGCAATTCACCATTACCAAAATCAGGAAAGGGGGAGACATAGATTTCCTAATTTTAATAGTCTTCCAAAAGTACCATTATTCCCTTAATCAGCTTCAAGGTGGCATAATGAGCAATGGTCTAAGAACTTGTGCAAAGAAGGCTGTTGCTTTTGTTGTTGGTTTTGTTTTTGTTGTTGTTGTTTGGTATGTTGATATGGCTAGTTATGTTTTTGTTTTGGACCCAGAGAAGTGAGGTGATATTGTTTTTTTCTTTTGTCTGTGGAGCCCTCATTTTTACTTTCTAAAACCAAGCTCTTGAAAATGTGTTATGCTCTGGGGAATTGTTTATTTGTGTATGACTCTGCTTGAATCACCACCTGGATATCTTATTGGCTTTTAAATTTAATATGGTGAAGTCAAAATTTATTATCTCTTCTCCAACTCTCTAAAAACTCATCCTCCCCCCCCCCCAGTTTCCCAATTTCTATTGAGGATAGTGTTATCTTTCTAGCCATCCCAACTCACA
Organism: Monodelphis domestica; assembly: GCF_027887165.1. Taxonomy (NCBI): domain Eukaryota; kingdom Metazoa; phylum Chordata; class Mammalia; order Didelphimorphia; family Didelphidae; genus Monodelphis; species Monodelphis domestica. The sequence goes on along the minus strand of NC_077228.1, from coordinate 218,451,103 downwards.
ATACCAAAGACACTCTGTTCCTCAGCTCTCTATAGCTTATCCCTTGTCAAGTATCGTGAATTCTAAATACACAACATCCTATCCATCTATCCCCCTCTTGTGCCTTCCCAAAGCTTTTAACTTAGCTCAAGTTCTCATTAATGTTCACCTGGATTCACTGAATTATCCTCCTATTTTCTCTCTCCCTCCAAAAATATTAGAGTAGTTTGTCATTTCCTTCTGCAAGTCATTTTACAGATGAGAAAACTGAGAGCAAACAGCATTTAAAGACTTCCCCAAGGTCACACAGTTAGTGTCTAGGCTGGATTTGAATTTAGTCTTCCTGACTCCAGGCATGGCCCTCTGTCTTCTGCACAGCCTAACTGTCCCTGCTCTGGGATCGATAAAAAAAAAAAAACAGGAGTCATTACCAGAGTTTATTGAAGGAAGATACAAATTTTACAAAGATTATAAAACAAAAGTCAATTTTATAAGACATAAGATATGGAATTGAAAATGAACTTGGAGAACATCTGATCCAACCTGATTAATTTTACAGATGAGAAAGTAGAGGCCCTGATAGATTAAATGACTTGTCTATTATCATATAGATATATGGTATAGAATGAGATTTTAATCCAGACTTTTATTTTTTTACTTCATATCCCACACTCTATTCACTAGAGGATACTAATAGCTAGAGAGAAAAGGAATGGATTCATATAAGAGATATCAGCTGAGCTAAGTCTTGAGGTAATATAGGGATAACAAGAGGTAGAAATAAGGAGGGAATGGATTTTGAATGTAGGAGACAAATTATAAGGTCACATTCATGTGGAAATATAATGAGGAGTTGAGCAAAGCAGCTTGGTTGGAAAATAGAATATGAAGGGTAATATGTGAAATATGTCTGGAAGGGCATGTGGAGGACTTTAAAGTGAAGAGTTCTGATTTTATCTAAGAGATAATAGCAAAACACTTGAGTTCTTAAGCAATGATTAAATAACATGTTTTGGGGAATATTGATTTGGTAGTTCTGTGGATGATGAGTTGGAGAGGGACTAAAATTAGGAGGCTAATTTAATGAATCCAAAGGAGGAATAATGAGTAACTGAGCTAATTTAGAAGCCTTGTGAGTTGACAGAAGAGAATAGATTCATGGGATGCTATATACTTAGGATTCACAATACTTGACAACCAATAGCTGAAGAGATAAAGAAGAAGAAAGACTCTAGAATGTCTCTGTGGGAAAATAGCACTACTGTAAATAGGAGATTTAGAGGATGGATGGATTTTCAGAAAGTAGGGGAAGAGATAATGCATTCTGATTTACTAAGTTTCAAAAACCAATGCCAGGTGGTAAAAAATCAGGTAGTTGGTGAATAAAGGAAATAAGCATTTGATATATGCCAAGAACTATATTAAATCATGATGGTGATGTGCGGAGATAATTCAAGAATTGAATTGTTATTATATTTATGTTTGAGAGTCATTGCACAGAAAAAACAGTGTAACCCATAGAGCTGATGAGATAAACAACAGAATAAATAAGCAATAGAACAGATTTTCAACAGATAAATTCTGTGGGATAATCACATTTAATGAGCAGGATATAGATGATAATCCCAAAGAAAGAGACCAAAAAGGAGCCAATCAACATCTGAAACAATTTAAGGAGAAAAATAATAATCAAGGGAGAAGAAAGTAGCCAGGAGGGAAGACTAGACTATGTTGCCAAAGGCAGATGAGGAGTCAGGTAATATGAAGGCAAGAAAAGGCCACTTAATTTAGCAACTGATGTTTACTGTGGTAACTTTGGAAAGAATAGTTTGCATAATAAAAGGATTAGTAGTTAGAATGTAAAGAGTTGAAAAGTGAATGGGAAATGAGGAAATAGATTCAATGGTTCTAGACAAATGCAAGACTGGCTATGAAAGTGAAAAAATTAGATGTTGAAATAGTTTTCTGCAATTTTCTTAAATGTTAAAGCAGTTTTAAAGCAAATATATTAAGTAAAACTAAATAATCCAAAGTTTATGAAAAAGGATAGCATAATGAAATAACATCAGATAACTGATTCACTCAGCATCCCCCACCCTAACCCATTATAAGTCTACCCATGTAAGTAAACTTAAAAGCTTTATACTTCTGAGCCTAAATTTAGGGAACTCTATCCAGTCTTACTATAGCAGTGACTAATTCTGAAGCATTCCCTCACCCCCCACTCCAGTCAATACAAACAGATATGCTATAAGGGTCACAATAAACTGATTCTGACAAGCTATATGAAGGAAATAAAATGTAATGACTAAAAGTTGCTAAGGAAGTGTATAATTTTCATAAAATCTAAGATTAAAAAAAATTTTTGAGAGAAATTTCAGGAAAAAAAGCTCACCAGCACCCCAAATCAAGGAAGTGAACTGTTTGGAGAAGGCAACATAAAGAAGATTACAGAAACCACACACCACATGAAAAGATCTAGAATGAACTTTGGATATAATTAATTGAACTGAAGGGGGTCGAACACATTTATTTTAAATGTAAACTCTTATGCCAAAAGGGACTGACCTTAATTGTTATTTTTTTTTTGTCAGCACACATACCAATCATTGGTTTTGCTTGCTCTGTCTCTCTCTTTTCCCCCTTCATTCCCAAATTGTTGTAATTTCTTCTTAGATACTGCACTGTTTTAAGGACCTATACCCATAAACCAGTTATGTGAAAAGATTCATTAGGGAGACTAGGCATGTAAATCTGAGATTTCAACCTGCTCATCTCCCAATAGAATCAGGGGGGACTGTGAAGAGAATTAAACTTTTCTTTGTTTATTTTTAATGTAATCAATCAGCAACCTTTAATTTACTTAATCAAAAAATTAAACTACTCCTACTTAACACTTAGTAAGATACTAAGTAAAAAAAGTTCACAAGTCACTAGGGAAAAAACAAGTTCACACCCCCAAAGAACACAAGCACTGTTCACCTTGGGCAGTGCTAGGCAAATTGGGAGGCTGTGATTGGTTCCTGTGAAATGTGAGAGAGACAGGAAGTAATGCAGAAAAAAAAGGACTATAAAAGGAGAGACCTCTCTCTCTCTCTCTCTCTCTCTCTCTCTCTCTCTCTCTCTCTCTCTCTCTCTCTCTCTCTCTCTCTCTCTCTTTCTCTCTCTCTCTAATAGTGAAGAGTCTGGGTGGGTTTTCAGCATCTCATGGATCTTCAGATTTCAGCTTCCTAATTAGGACTTTGGATTCTGGTGAGATTCTCATTTGGATTTGCATTCAGTCTAGAGGCATTAGCATTAGGATTTAGTGTATTTGTAGTAGGTGATTTTTTCTACCTCTTCCTATATTTCCTACTTTAATATCTCTATCTTGCTATAAATAAAAGCTGCTTACAGTCATTTTAACTGGAGAAGTTAATTATTTTTATAAATGGTGACCACAGTGTTTTTTTTTTTAATTCTTATATTTGTCAAACCCATTTTCAAATATTACAGAAGCTAGAAAGGACAAGGGACTTCTTTGCATAAGGTAGAAGTAACTATTAAAACAAATGGCATCAATCTTTTCTTTACAGAGTTTATACTGAGCAAGTATAGAGTTGAGATACTACATGACCAGCATCTAAAAGCACTGCTTCAGGAGTTTGAGTATCAAGTGAACAGAGTGAAGAGAGAAGTCAAAAATAAGGAACTGGAGCAAAAAAGAGAGGAAAAGAATTACAAGATCAATAAAGAAAATGGCATATAAAGATCAATATTAAATAGGAACCCAGAACATGAGATCTATAACCAAGTTAAGCTAGATGAGTTCAAACTAGTGATAGAAAGATTAAACATCAATGTCTTGGATGTCAGTGAACTCAAATGGATGGTAATTGGAGATTTTGATTTAGGAGATCATTACATATACTAATTTTACACAAGAGGCAGCAACAAAAAACACATTTCAAAGAAAAAGATCAAGAAAGCAAAATAGCTCTGTGATGACACTTTATAAATAGATGAGGAAAGAAGAAAAGCAAAAGGGAAAGGAGAAAAAGCAAAGATATTTCCAAATGGATTACAGATTTATGGAGAATAGCATAAAGAGATAAGATTGTTTTCTCAAATGAACAATGCAAAGAGAAGAAAAACTAGCATATAGAAGACAAAGCTATTCAAGAACATTAGTGACATGAAGGGGATGTTTAATGCAAAAACTGAGCATAATGAAAGATGAAAATGGTAGGCACTTAATTGAAATAGAAGAGATTAAGAAGAAGCAAGAATACACAGAACTGTAGAAGAAAAATCTTAGCACTACTGAAAACCATGATCTGGAGTCACACATCACAGACAATGAATCCAGTGTGCCATAGGAAGCTTTGATAATCATAAGGCTATTGGAGATAGCCAAATTCTAGCTGAGTTATTTAAAATTCTAAAAGATGATGCTATTAAAGTGTTAAGTTCAATATTCCAGCAAATTTGGAAAATTCAGCATTGGCCACTGGATTGGAAAAGGCTGGTTTATGTTCAAATCACCAAACAATTGCACTTATTTCACACATCAGCAAGGTTATGCTAAGATTCAGCAAGCTCAACTTTGGCAACATGTGAACTGAAGAACCAGAAGAGTAGATTGTTTTTGAATAGGCAGAGGAACTAGAGACAAAATAATGAACATTCTCTAGATCATGGAGAAAGCAAGAGAACTTCAGAAAAACATCTACTTCTGCTTCATTGACTACAGTAAAACCTCTGCCTGTGTGGAACACAACAATCTGTGGGAAATCCCCAAAGAGTTGGTAGTATCAGATCATCTATTTGTCTCCTGAGGAACCTGCTTGAGAGCCAAGAATCAACATTCTAAACAAAACAAGGTGCAAGTGATTTGTTTGATTGTAAAAGGATTTCCACAAAGCTATATGTTGTCTTCTTTATTAAACTTGTTTTGAGAGAACATTATGCAAAATGTCAGGCTAGATGAATGAAAAGCCAGAATTAAGATTGCTAGGAGAAATATTAATAATTTCTGATGGTACCACTTTGTTGGTAGAAAGTGAAAAATTAAAGAGCCTGTTTATTAGACTGAAAGAAGATAGTATAAAAGCTGCCTTGAAGCTTAGTATTAAAGAAAACATTGACAATGGCAATTAGTTCCATCACTACCTGACAAATGGAAGAAATGGAAGCAGTTTGGAATTTTATATTAGACTCAAAGTTCACTGCAGGTAGAAACTGTAGCCATATGGTTAAAAGACTTGCTTCTTGGAAAAAAAAACTATGGCAAATCTAAACACTATAATAAAAAAGCAGAACATCACTTTGCTGACAAAGTTCTAAATAGTCAAAGGTATGGTTTTTCCAGGAGCAATGTATCACAGTGACAGGTGAACTAGAAAGAAAGTTGAGTGGTTCACAATTTACTCTTTTGAGATAATAAGGAAGAGTACTTGTGCAAAGGTATTCATAGCCACACTATTTGTGGTGGCAAAAACTAGAAAACAAAGTTTTATCCCTTGATTGGGGAATGGAAGAACAAATTGTGGTATATGATGGTGATTGAATACTATTGTGCTGTAAAGGAATGATGATCTGGAGAATTTCTATATGAATTGGGAGAACCTCAATGAACTAATGCAGAATGAAATGAGCAGAACTAGAAGACCATTGTACATTACTAGTAGCAATGCAACAAGCCAGGACACTCCTGACAGACTTATAGGAAAGAATACTAAGAATGAGGGGAGTAGAAATGCAAAAGAAAAACATTACATCACTTATCACATGTATATATGGGTATGTGGTTTGGGATTTAAGCTTTAAAAGATTGTTTTTTACCAAAGATGAATAATATGAATATAGGTATCAAGTGATAGCATTTGTACATCCAAGTGGAATTCCTTGTCAACTCTGGGTGGAAGAAGGGAAGAGGGGAGAAAAAGAAAATTAATCATGTAAACATGGGAAAATATTTAAAAATTAAAATTAGTTTTAAAAATTAAACTCTTAAAAACAAGTTTACTCTTTTGAATTGTGATGCTAAAGAAGACTTTTCAGAGTTGCTTGGACAAGAGGACAAATTAGTCAATACTTTAAAGAAGTCAATTCAAGCTATTCACTAGAACAGTGATGGTGACGCTTTTAGAACCTTTCAGGGACCCTGTGCTATACCCAGCCCTGACCCCCAGATTTCAGGCCCCTTCCACTAAATGCAGTGCCCCTCGTGTTGGAGGGGACGGGGATGGGCTCCCAGCCAGCTTGAATCTGGGGAAAACACCTTCTGTGGCCATGGGTATCTGCCTCTACACCCAGTCACCTCTGGCAGAATTGCTGCTGGGCTTTGATGGGCCAGGAATTTAGGGCAAGACTAGTGGGAGGGCAGCTCAGAGATCCAGCACCTCCCACTCTGTGTTTAGGGAAAGAACCAGTCCCCAGCTGGCTTCTGTCCAGGGAATCTGCCTCATGGGATATTGTCTCTGCATCTAGCCCCACCTGCCTATTGAGCTGTGACCCATATGGAGCAGAGGGAGCCTTTGGTGTATGGGGTCATGCCCCAGAATGGTAGCTGTCAGGGAAGGAAGAAAGAAAGTGGGATAGGGACAGTCCTAGTGTTGGGAAAGGAAAGCCTCCCTACCCACCCCACTGCAGCTCCTCATCCAGTGATGTCAAACCTATGGCATGGGTACCAAAGATGGCACACAGAGTATTCTCTTTGGGCATGTGTCACCTTTCCCCCATAAGAGTTTATTACTAGGAAGGCACTTGGGTGGAACTGTTCCCCTCCCTCTCTCCATTGTGCCTGATATTTTTTTCATATCATCCACCCCTATCCCCAGCATTCCAGTGGGAGCACATAGGGGAGTAAGATTGGCAGCTCATGAATAAAAGAGCTGAGAGGAACAGAGAGCTCAGGCACTCCTCTCCCCTTCTTCACCTGTGCTGATGATATTTCTCTCATCACCTCCCATCCCAGCCCAGCAGCCCAATAGGAGTGCTTCTTCCCTCCCATGTCTGGTGTAAGGGGGGATGCCAGGGGGAAGGTGGGGCAGGGCACAGCACTCTGTCTCTGGGGGGCAGGGAATGGCATTTGGTCTCTAGAAGAAGAGGGCATGGCACTCGGTCTTGGATGTTGGATGTGTGTGGAGCCCAACACTCCAACTCTAAAAGGTTTGTCATCACTGCCATAGTCCCAAAACTGGGGGGTGTTGTATTATGTTGTAATATAGTTACAAAAATATATTTTAAAACTTACTGGCCCAAGGTTAAAAACACTAAGTAAATTTGTAGATTTGGTTCTATACCAATAAAACTCTCAAGGGGAAACTTTATAGCAGTAGTAGACAAAATAATAGTAAAAAATCATTTGGAAGAATAAAATGTATGGAAGAAAACAAGATGGGGGTGGATGGGATGAGAAAACCTAATATTTACAGGCTACAAATCATACTATAAATCAGGAATCATCAAAACTAACTTGGTGCTAATTTAAAAATAGAAAAGTAAAACACTAGAACAGTATAGATAAGAAAGAACCAAAGATGACTAAACAATGTCTTTGATAAACCTTAAAAGATAAATTACTTATAAAAGAACTGTCTATATGATAAAAGAATAGGGATAGTGACTGGACCTGAGGTTCTACTGATATAGGGAAATACTGAGTGATGAAATATCCTGTAGCAATGCAGCTTCTCTGCAATTTCTAGTCTTTGAGAGATGACAAGAGCACTGAAAGGATAAATGACTCACATTAGATAAAACTACCAGTATGGATCAATAGTAAGGATTGTATCCAACTCTTCTTGGCTTTAAGGATAACTACCACTTTTACATGATTCTTGTGGAGTAGAAATATTAAATAGATGTTTGTTGAATTGAATTAAATGAAGTACAATTAAATATTTTTAAAGTAGTTAAGTAATGCATGAAGAGGACCCTTTGCAAGGCATAATTAAGAATTTTTGAAGAAAATTGCTGACCTTATGTTAAATAACAGCTTCATAGTCTCATTCTAAGACAGCAGTAGATAAGGCTTTAATAAAAAAAAATCCCAGATATGGAAAACTCTTATCTCTCAATATACCCTCCTTGGCTATACTGGAAAGCATCTTGTAATAAATTAGTGATCATAAGTATTAAATATTCAAAGATTCCCATCTACTATATGTTTAGTCAAAGCACAAATATCACTAGGAACATTGAAAATGAAATATCACTGTTTTAAGGAATGGTAAAATTGTAAAATGCTAGTCTCTCATCTCAGAAAGGAAAATTAAGTGATTCTAATATTGACCAAATGGCTTAATTTCTGCCTTCTTCATTTATTCCTGACATTTTTATCACTAATGTGGATTACTACTTGTTCCAGTGACTGATGTCATTTGTCAAGATGACCACATGATTTAATTTGGTGGTAGACTATAATACAGATCCTACTAGAGGGAGTAGTAGCATCAGGTTTTAAGATGGAAATTCATAGCATTTCAAAACTGAAAAAGACCTTAGTGTTCACTTAGACCATTGCCCAGGTCCACAGTCTGAATCAGGGTATTTCAACCCAGAGATCATTCCATAATAACATGCACTTTCCCTCACCCTTTTTAATACTATCTTGGTGGAAGGGGTGTTCAGGGAATGGTAGTATCTCTGGTATGGAGGGCTTGTTGTGCCCTCCTAGGGCAGCTCTCCAGCCTCTGACCCTCACCTGACACCCAGCTCTCGCTTGTGGCTCCTAGTAGCTGCTAACGGCTTCGACAGGCCGGCTAAACCTTGTGAGGGTAGCCATCGGGTCATAGACCCCTGGTGAACCAGGGCCTTGCTCACCCAGCATGTAAAGACTGCTTCGACCAAACAGATGGAAGAAACCAATAAGAAGGTTCAATGGCTGAGATGGAGACACAGCAAAGCACTGTGGAGTGCTTAGGGCTTGTTGGAGCACAAAAGACAACACGGCCATCCAATGAAGCTGAGGAAGTCTCCAGGTGTAACAACTTTTCGTTCCACTGGACCCAGGCTTCCAACGCCGAGAGAGTGGGACTGTCTCTGTGCATCGACTTTTCCACTTAAATCTCCTTCATGCACAAGTGTCACACTCATCTATCATAGATGAAAACGCACAAAGACAATCGTCATCCTCAGTTACCGAGAGACTACTACTACTACTACTGGTGGAAGTTTGGAAGATTCATCTCTATTTGGTCTGGATGTTGTGGCTTTCAGCCCATTCCGTGTAATCATATACATTTGCTCAGCTGAAATCGTAAACATAATACCAGACATTACCTTCCAGTAGAAGATATAGAAGCTGCTCATTTACATTTTGAGACCTGATACTTGTACAAGCTGAAGACACAAAACAAATATAAATATGGCTCAGTAGGAAAATATTCATTCTACTAAAGATTTTTGTTTTTGTTTTAGTCTTTCTTTTTATTTGAATTAATAAATACTTGTTGGTTGGTTTCAAGGGAATTAACATTTTACAACTTCAGCACCTCCTTAGATTTCTTTCTGTGCATCTCTTAGACCTTGGTGATCTCATCTGTAAATTGAAAAGAATTGAAATAGATGTCCTCTAAAATCTCTTTCCCCATTGACATTGTAATTTTTATGATCTATGATCTTAAAATACTCATTTTAAGTATATTTATTTAATTATTTAATTTAGAATACTTTCTTTTTTTTTTAATATATTTTATTTGATCATTTCCAAGCATTATTCGTTAAAGACATAGATCATTTTCTTTTCCTCCCCCCCCCCACCCCCCATAGCCGACGCGTAAGTCCACTGGGCATTAGATGTTTTCTTGATTTGAACCCATTGCTTTGTTGATAGTATTTGCATTAGAGTGTTCATTTAGAGTCTATCCTCTGTCATGTCCCCTCAACCTCTGTATTCAGGCAATTGCTTTTTCTCGGTGTTTCCACTCCCATAGTTTATCCTTTGCTTATGAATGGTGTTTTTTTCTCCTGGATCCCTGCAAGTTGTTCAGGGACATTACACCGCCACTAATGGAGAAGTCCATTACATTCAATTATACCACAGTGTATTAGTCTCTGTGTACAATGTTCTCCTGGTTCTGCTCCTCTCGCTCTGCATCACTTCCTGGAGGTTGTTCCAGTCTCCATGGAACTCCTCCACTTTATTATTCCTTTTAGCACAATAGTATTCCATCACCAACATATACCACAGTTTGTTCAGCCATTCCCCAATTGATGGGCATCCCCTCGTTTTCCAGTTTTTGGCCACCACAAAGAGCGCAGCTATGAATATTTTTGTACAAGTCTTTTTGTCCATTATCTCTTTGGGGTACAGACCCAGCAGTGCTATTGCTGGGTCAAAGGGTAGATATTCTTTTGTCACCCTTTGGGCATAGTTCCAAATTGCCCTCCAGAATGGTTGGATCAGTTCACAACTCCACCAGCAATGCATGAATGTCCCTACTTTGCCAAATCCCCTCCAGCATTCATTACTTTCCTTTGCTGTTATGTTAGCCAATCTGCTAGGTGTGAGGTGATACCTCAGAGTTGTTTTGATTTGCATCTCTCTGATTATAAGAGATGTAGAACACTTCTTCATGTGCTTGTTAATAGTTTTGATTTCTTTATCTGAGAACTGCCTATCCATTTCCCTTGCCCATTTATCAATTGGAGAATGGCTTGATTTTTTTGTACAATTGATTTAGCTCATTATAAATATGAGTAATTAAACCTTTGTCAGAGGTTTCTATGAAGATTTTTTCCCAATTTGTTGTTTCCCTTCTGATTTTAGTTATATTGGTTTTGTTTGTACAAAAGCTTTTTAGTTTGATGTAGTCAAAATTATTTATTTTACATTTTGTGATTCTTTCTATATCTTGCTTGGTTTTAAAGCCTTTCCCCTCCCAAAGGTCTGACATGTATACTCTTCTGTGTTTACCCAATTTACTTATGGTTTCCTTCTTTATGTTTAAGTCACTCACCCATTTTGAATTTATCTTGGTGTAGGGTGTGAGGTGTTGATCTATTCCTAGTCTCTCCCACACTGTCTTCCAATTTTCCCAGCAGTTTTTATCGAATAGTGGATTTTTGTCCCAAAAGCTGGGATCTTTGGGTTTATCGTATACTGTCTTGCTGAGGTCGCTTTCCCCCAGTCTATTCCACTGATCTTCCTTTCTGTTTCTTAGCCAGTACCAAATTGTTTTGATGACTGCTGCTTTGTAATATAGGTTTAGGTCAGGGACTGCAAGGCCCCCATCATATGTGTTTTTTTTTCATTATTTCCCTGGATATCCTTGATCTTTTGTTCTTCCAAATGAACTTTGTTATGGTTTTTTCTAAATCAGTGAAGAAGTATTTTGGTAGTTCAATGGGTATGGCACTAAATAGATAAATAAGTTTGGGTAGGATGGTCATTTTTATTATATTGGCTCGTCCTATCCATGAGCAGTTAATGTTTTTCCATTTGTTCAAGTCTAGTTTTAGTTGTGTGGCGAGTGTTTTGTAGTTGTGTTCATATAGTTCCTGTTTTGTCTTGGGAGGTAGATTCCTAGGTATTTTATTTTGTCTAAGGTGATTTTGAATGGGATTTCTCTTTCTAGTTCTTGCTGCTGAGCTGTGTTGGAGATATATAGAAAAGCTGATGATTTATGTGGGTTTATTTTGTATCCTGCAACTTTGCTAAAGTTGTTGATTATTTCAATTAGCTTTTTGGTTGAATCTCTAGGATTCTTTAAGTAGACCATCATGTCATCCGCAAAGAGTGATAACTTGGTCTCCTCCTTGCCTATTTTGATGCCTTCAATTCCTTTATCTTCTCTAATTGCTACTGCTAGTGTTTCTAGTACAATGTCAAATAGTAGAGGTGATAATGGGCATCCTTGTTTCACTCCTGATCTTATTGGGAATGCATCTAGTTTATCCCCATTGCAGATGATATTAGCTGTTGGTTTTAGATATATACTGTTTATCATTTTTAGGAATGACCCTTCTATTCCTATGCTTTCTAGTGTTTTTAATAGGAATGGGTGTTGTATTTTATCAAAGGCTTTTTCTGCATCTATTGAAATAATCATGTGATTCTTGCTAGTTTGCTTGTTGATGTGGTCAATTATGTGGATGGTTTTCCTAATGTTGAACCAGCCCTGCATCCCTGGTATGAATCCTACTTGATCATGGTGAATGATCCTTCTGATCACTTGCTGGAGTCTTTTTGCTAGTATCCTATTTAAGATTTTTGCATCTATATTCATTAGGGAGATTGGCCTATAGTTTTCTTTCTCTGTTTTTGACCTGCCTGGTTTTGGAATCAGTACCATGTTTGTGTCGTAAAAGGAGTTTGGTAGAACTCCCTCTTTGCTTATTATGTCAAATAGTTTATATAGTATTGGGATTAACTGTTCTCTGAATGTTTGATAGAATTCACAGGTGAATCCATCAGGCCCTGGGGACTTTTTCTTAGGAAGTTCTTTGATGGCTTGTTGGATTTCAATTTCTGATATGGGATTATTTAGGAATTCTATTTCCTCTTCTGTTAGTCTAGGCAGTTTGTATTTTTGTATATATTCATCCATATCACCTAAATTGGTGTATTTATTGCCATATAATTGGGCAAAGTAATTTCTAATGATTGCCTTAATTTCCTCCTCATTGGAGGTGCTGTCCCCCTTTTCATCTTTAATGCTGTGAATTTGCTTTTCTTCCTTCCTTTTTTTAACTAGATTGACCAGTACCTTGTCTATTTTGTTTGTTTTTTCAAAGTACCAGCTTCTTGTCTCATTTATTAAATCAATAGTTCTATCACTTTCGATTTTATTAATTTCTCCCTTAATTTTTAGGATTTCTAATTTGGCTTTCTGCTGGGGGTTTTTAATTTGATCGCTTTCCAGTTTTTTCATTTGCATTTCCAATTGATTGATCTCTGCTCTCCCTTGTTTGTTAATATAAGCATTCAGGGATATGAATTTACCTCTGATTACCGCTTTGGCTGCATCCCAAAAGGTTTGAAAGGATGTTTCGCCATTGTCATTTTCCTCGATGAAATTATTAATTGTTTCTATGATTTCTTCTTTAACTAAACGGTTTTGGAGTATCATATTGTTTAATTTCCAATTGGTTTTAGATTTGGTTTTCCATGTACCATTACTAATCATTATTTTTATTGCCTTGTGATCTGAGAAGGCTGCATTCATTATTTCTGCTTTTCTGCATTTGTGTGCTATGTTTCTGTGACCTAATGTATGGTCAATTTTTGTGAATGTGCCATGTGGTGCTGAGAAGAAGGTGTATTCCTTTTTATCCCTATTTATTTTTCTCCATATGTCTATTAATTCTAATTTTTCTAAGATTTCATTCACTTCTTTTACCTCTTTCTTATTTATTTTTTGATTTGATTTATCTAAATTTGATAATGGTTGGTTTAAGTCTCCCACTAGTATGGTTTTATTGTCTATTTCTTCCTTCAATTCTCCTAGTTTCTCCATTAGAAATTTGGGTGCTATATTATTTGGTGCATACATATTGATTAATGATATTTCCTCATTGTCTATAGTCCCTTTTAACAAAATATAATTACCTTCCCTATCCCTTTTGATCAGGTCTATTTTTGCATTGGCTTTATCAGATATCATGATTACCACTCCTGCCTTCTTTCTATCAGTTGAAGCCCAGAAGGTCTTACTCCATCCTTTAATTCTGACCTTGTGGGTGTCAACCCGCCTCATGTGTGTTTCTTGAAGACAACATATGGTAGGGTTTTGGATTCTAATCCATTCTGCTATTCGTCTACATTTTATGGGTGAGTTCATCCCATTCACGTTCAAAGTTATGATTGTCATTTGTGGACTCCCTGGCATTTTGATTGCCTTCCCTAATTCTAACCTTTTCTTCTTCGGCTCTACCTTTTAGTCCAGTGATTTACTTTGAAACAGTCCCCCTTGTCCCCTCCCTTGATGTTTCCCTTTTTAGTCCCTCCCTTTTTGTTCCCTCCCCCTCCCCCCTCTCTTTCCCTCCCTTTTTGTTCTCCCTCTCCCCCTCCCCCCCTTGGTTTTCCCTTCTCCTTACCCTTGTTGGGTAAGATAGAATTCAAGATCCCAATGGATCTGGATGTTTTTCCCTCTCAGAGCTGATTTCCCTGAGATTGAGGTTTAAGTAACCCCCCCCTCTCTTCCTCTCCTTCTTATAGGAGTTTTCTTCCCCTCCCCTTCCCATGTGAATCTTTGTGTGAGAATGATTATTCTATTTGGTCTTTCTTTACCCCCTATTTATACATTACATTTTCCCCACATATTAGTATACATAGGTTGATATAAATGTAGTCCTTATAGAAGAGAGTTTGAGTAAAAGAAGAAGATAACATTTTCCCCTTTCCTTAATATTTACCTTTTCAGGTATTCCTTGCTCTTTGATTTTCGGTATCAAACTTTCCACAGAGCTCTGGTCTTTTCTTTGCAAAAAGTTGGAAGTCTTCTATTTTGTTGAATGCCCATACTTTCCCTTGGAAGTATATAGTCAGTTTTGCTGGGTAGCTGATTCTTGGTTGGAGACCCAGCTCTCTTGCCTTTCTGAAGATCATGTTCCATGCCTTACGATCATTCAGAGTAGAACTTTCAAGGTCTTGGGTGACCCTGATTGGCATTCCTTTATATCTAAATTGCCTTTTTCTGGCTTCCTGTAGGATTTTTTCTTTTGTTTGATAGCTTTGGAATTTGGCAATTACATTCCTGGGAGTTGTCTTTTGGGGGTTTAGTGTAGAAGGTGTTCTGTGAGCTCTGTCAGTGGCTGTATTGCCCCCTTGTTCTAGAATCTCTGGGCAATTTTCTTTGATTATATCTTGTATCACCATGTCCAGTTTGGTGTTTATTTCTGGCTTTTCTGGGAGTCCAATTATTCTTAAATTATCCCTTCTCCCCCTATTTTCCAGATCTATCACCTTGTCGGTGAGATATTTTATGTTCTCTTCTAATTTCTTGGTATTTTGGCTTTGCTTTATTGATTCTTGCTCTTTTACACGATCGTTGTCTTCCAGCTGCCTGATTCTGGCCTTTAAAGCCTGGTTTTCTTTTACAGTTTGGTCAAACTGGTTTTGTAGATGCGTGAATTTCTTTTGCATTATTTCCAACTTTTCCTCCCAGAAGGCTTCCATCTTTTTGGTCATTTCTGATTCAAATTCTTCATAGGTTTGTGGAGAGTTTCATTTCCTTTGGAAGGTTTTGGAGCATTTTCTTTTATATTATCTTCTGTCTGCTCTGTATTTTGTATTTTGGCTCCATAGAATGTGTCCAAAGTCACCCCTTTCTTCTTATTTTTCTTGGTATTTTGGGGCTTCTGTGCTTCTGTGGAGTTTGCCATTTCTGAATGTGGAGGATTAGTTTTTCTTGTCTCTGTCTGGTGTTCAGAGGCTTTAGTCCTGGGCAGATGGTTCTATGAGCTTTCCCTGGGTTAAACTGAATATGCCTCACTGGAACTGGAATGGAAGGGTCGGACCACGAGGCCACACTCTCCCCCCCCGGCTCCCTTTTCGGAAGTTGCCTTCAGAATCGCTGGCCGCGAGGCTGTTTCGTCGGCCTGCGGGGGGATGGGCTGCAGCTAGCCCAAGCTCTGAGGGCGAGGACTTTCACTGAGACTTGGATAGCAGGATCCAGCCCGTGAGGCTGTCTTGCCCGCCCTGAGGGTTGCTGTTGTTTCGACCAGCTCTCTGCAGCGGAAGCCCCAGGCAGTAACTTTCACCGGGACTGTAGAAGGCCCTGAGGGTTCTGCTCTCTGAGCCCGGCCGGGCTGCGGCTTCCGGGAGCCTTGGACTCTGCGCTCCTACCCCTGAGGTCCGAGGGATCTCGGGTTCTGGCTTTTAAGCGGAGCCGTACCTTTTGATCCGGGTCCAGGTCCAGGAGGAGGGTTCCCATGGTCTGTGCTGTTGATCGTTTTGAATTTCGGCGCCTTAGGAGCTTATCGTTTGAGATCAGTCGGGAAGGGTTTTCAGGAGATCTGAGCTTTAGCTTTCTCTAAGCCGCCATCTTAACCGGAAGTCCTCTAGAATACTTTCTATGGCTACATGATTCATGTTCTTTCCTTCCCTCTCCCACTCCCCTCTTGTAGCCAACGAGCAATTTCAATGGGTTTTATATCTGTCATTGATTAAGACCTATTTCTGTATTATTAATATTTGCACTAGAGGGATGGTTTAGAGTCTACATCCTCAATCATATCTCCATTGAACCATGTCATCAAGCAGTTGTTTTTCTTCTGTTTTTCTACTCCCACAATTCTTTCTCTGGATATAAATAGCATTCTTTCTCATAAGTCCCTCAGAATTGTCCTGGATCATTTCATTGATGCTATTAGAGAAGTCCATTATATTCGATTGTGCCACAGTGTATCTGTCTCTTTATATAATGTTCTCCTGGTTCTGCTCCTTTCATTCTGCATCAGTTTCTTGCGGTTGTTCCAGTTGATATGGAATTCCTCCAGTTCATTATTCCATTAAGCACAATAGTATTCCATCACCAAGAGATACCACAATTTGTTCAGCCATTCCCCAATCAAAGGGTATCCCCTCATTTCCCAATTTTTGCCTCTACAAAGAGTGCAACTATAAATATTTTTGTACAAGTCTTTTTCCTTATTATCTCTTTGGGTATAAACCAGCAATGCTATGGCTAGGTCTTTTAAAGCCCTTTGGGCAAATTACCTTTGAGAATGGTTGGATGAATTCATAACTCAACCAGCAATGAATTAGTGTCCCAATTTTGCCACATCCCCTCCAACACTTATTACTTTACTGTCATATTAGCCAATCTGCTAGGTGTGAGATGGTACCTCAGAGTTGTTTTGATTTGATTTTTTCTAATTATAAGAGATTCAGAATACTTTTTCATGTGCTTCTTGATAGTTTTGATTTCTTCATCTGAAAATTGCCTATTCATGTCCTTTGCCCATTTATCAATTGGAGAATGGCCTGATTTTTTTGTACAATTGATTTGGCTCTTTATACATTTGAGTAATTAGACCTTTGTAAGAGGTTTTTGTCATAAAGATTTTTCCCAATGTGTTACTTCCATTCTAATTCTAGTTGCATTGGTTTTATTTGTACAAAAACTTTTTCATTTAATGTAATCAAAATGATTCATTTTATATTTTATAATATTCTCTATCTCTTACTTGGCTTTAACATCTTTCCTTTCCCATAGATCTAACTAGTATACTATTTTATGTTCACATAATTTACTTATCGTTTTCTTTTTTATATTTAAGTTTTTCACTCATTCTGAATTTATCTTGGTGTAGGGTGTGAGATATTGATTTAAACCTAATTTCTCCCATACTATTTTCCAATTTTCCCAGAAGTTTTTGTCAAATACTGGGGTTTTGTCCCAAAATCTGGGATCTTTGGGTTTATTGTATACTTATCTTTCTATACAAGCCTATTCCACTATTCCTCCCTTCTGTCTCTTAATCAGTACCATATTGTTTTTATGACCTTTGATAAACTTTATAGTACAGTTTAAGATCTGGTACTGTTAGGCCCCCATCCTTCACAATTTTTTTTTCATTATTTCCCTTGATATTCTTGATCTTTTGCTCTTCCAAATGCACTTTATAATATTTTTTTTCCAATTCAGTAAAAAAAGATTTTTGGAGTTTGATATGTAGGGCACTGAAAAAGTAAGTAAATTTGGGTAAGATTGTCATTTTTATTATGTTAGCTCATCCTACCCATGAGCAATTAATGTTTTTCTATTTGTTTAGATCTAGTTTTAATTGTTTGGAATGTGTTTTGTAGTTGTGTTCATATAATTCCTGTGTTTCTCTTGGTAAATAGATTCCTAAATATTTTATATCATCTAGGGTGATTTTGAACGGAATTTCTCTTTCTAACTATTGCTGCTGAAATGTGCTGGAAATATATAGAAATGCTGATGATTTATGTGGATTTATTTTCTATACTGCAATTTTACTAAAGATGTTGATTATTTTCACTAGCTTTTTAGTTGATTCTCCAGGATTCTTTAAGTAGGCCATCGTATCATCTGCAAAGAATGATAGGTTAGTACACTCATTGTCTATTTTAATATCTTCTATTTCTTTTTCTTCCCTAATTACTACTGCTAGTGTTTCTAATACAATGTTAAATAATAGTGGTGATAATGGGCATCCTTGTTTCACTCCTAATCTTATTGGCAAGGCTTCTAACTTATCCCCATTGCGGATGATTCTTGCTGATGGTTTTAAATATATACTGTTTATTATTTTTAGGAAAGGCCTTTCTGTTCCTATCACTACAGGTATTTTTAAAAAGAAAGTGAACTTGATAATATTTGGAAATACAATCTGTAAATGTATAGACTCAAGAAGATTTTTTAGATGATTTTTTGTAACAGGTGTTGTTAAACTGGGATCCATGAAATTTAAATATATATTTTGATACTGTTATTTAAATATAATTAATATTTTTATTTTATATTATAAATATTATATTTTCATAATATTCTCTATATTATTTCATTCATTTAAAGCATGATTCTGATCAGTAGGTTTTATCAGACTACCAAAGGGTCTGTGACATTGAACCTGATAAATAGAATTATGAACCATCATTAAAGAAGGGCAAATAAAGCTTTGTTTTAGGGTACTGACAATGATTCATCTCAAAAGAAACAACAGAGATTATTACCTAATTAACAAGAAAATTAACTGAACAGGAAACTGTAAGATGGTGTTCTCTGTGAACTTTTTAATATCTTCCCCATAAAAGCCTCAAATAAGGTCCTATGGTCTGTGATTCCCTCACTCCTCCAACTAAGGATGTGTTCTGAGGTAATTTCATCAGAAAGGTTTTATGCTGGTTACTTCAAGCTTCAAAAAGTTCCTGGTTGTGTCTTATCATACAAAAATACAAAACTAAATAGGAGTAATGTGATCATATTTCTCAAAAAGGTAATAATTATGAAAATAGGCACTGTTGAATAGTGAATTAAAAAAATATCTCAAACTTAGGAACTTAGTTTTAGTAATGTCATTGATCTATGAGATGGAGTGTCTGATTCCTGGAATGGCCAATGGGTCATGATTACTAGAGTAAATAGTACAAGTGAGGGTATAGGATGTAGAAAGACTGGAAAGACAGGAGGGAAATATAAATGCCAAAAAGAGCATTTAGTATTCATCCTTGAGGTGATAGGGAGCTACTGGAGTTTATTCAGTGGGAGGGGAGGGAGTGGCACATTGGGAACTGCTCTTGAGGATAATCACATTTGTGGCTGAATAGTAAATGGATTGGTGTGTGGGAATAAACTTGAAGTAGGCAGACTAACCAACAGGCCATTGTAATAATCAAAGTGTGAGGTGATAAGGTGATTTACTAGAATGATGGCAATGTTACAGAAGAGAAGGGGGCATATTTAAGAGATGCCACAAATATGAAATCAACAGGTCTTGGTAATATATTGCTTATGGGGGTGAGAGAGAGTGAAGAATACAAAATGAAGCCTAGATCATGACCCTGATGGGGTGGGAGGATAGAATTTACTAGGGAAGGTAATAGGAGGAGAGGAAGATATAAGAGGAAGAACAGTGAATTCAGTTCTGGACATTTTGAGTTTAAGATGTGTACTTTACATCCAGGTGAAGATGTCTAAGATAAGTATATTTGAGGATTGCTAGCATAGAGTTGGTAATGAAATCCATGGAAGCCTATGAGATCACTGAATAAAGTTGTACAGAGGGAGAAGGGAAGCAGGCAAAAGAAAAAGAAGGGGAAATTAATAATGATGGAAAAGAGTAGTGATTGTGAAAATGGAAAGTTCCTGTAAGGGAATGAAGTCAGTTTTTTCTAATAACATTTTTTTAAACAACTCAGGCATGATGCAACTATTTTTTTCTCATGTTGTTGTTGAGTCTTTTCAGTTGCGTCCAACTCTTTCTGACCCAATTTGAGATTTTTTTGGCAACGATACTGGAGTGGTTTGCCATTTCCTTCTCCAGTTCATTTATAGATGAGGAACTGAGGCAAACTGGGTTAAGTAACTTGCCCCAGATCACACAGGTAGTAAAGGTCTAGGGCTGGGTATGAACTCAGTACTTCCTGACTCCAGGCTTAGCACCCTACTCACTGCATTACCTAGTTATCTTATTACTTAAATATAACAATGTCTGACTATATTTTTGCATGTTGTTTTCCCAGTTAAAATGTGAACTCCTTGAGGGTTGGAGTTTAATGAGCTTCTGCCTTTCTTTGTAACTTTGGTTCTTTCTATAGCATCTGACACAGAATAAACAATAAATATTTTTGACATCAGTGGAGAGCAAACCAAAAATAAGATTTTAAATCTTGAATCAATTTCTCCATCTTATCCTGGTAGCAAATGATACAAAACTCCTCAATGATTTTTGCTGAATGTTATATAACTAGTATTTTTAAAGAATTTACTGATATAGTCCTCAAAATTTCCTCAGTAATTTCTCCAAGCAAGGAGACAGGAATTGGGACTTAATCATTGGTCTATGCTCCCACATTTTAGGAGAATTGAAGGAGGGGGAGAACATAGAAACAAAAGTCCAGTGTTCCCAAGTATAAGTGGGAGGTTAGAACAGAACAACATTAAAAAAAAGTGAAGTGGAGGAAAGGTAAGAATCCAGTTAATTGAGGCAATGTGGGCTGCTAATCAAGGTAAATTCGGACCAAGAAACATACTTTCCTTTCAGTTATCTTAGTAATTCAAGCAAAGGCAAAGATTTTTTCCCCACACGTTATTCAGAAAATTACCCAGAAAATTGAGGCTATCCAGAGCTGATTTTAAGGTCCTATTACTCTCACATACAACCGCCTATCTATTTTAGCATAAAAGTGGAAATGGGTGGCCACAATTAGAGCATACAACATAACAGAAGTAATTCTTACGGAGAGACTTATTGCTAATTGGGGAAATTGGGTTTCTTACTGGAAAACTTGTATTGCCAGGTTTCTATTCTACCTACCTTTTGAAAGAAATCAGTTTTCCGACTTCCAAATTTTCTTCTTGCTCTAAACGTTATCCTCAAAAGTAATTTTGGTTGAAAGCAATGCAGTATTTTTGCATGTTAAATAGAACACATTTGGATTGATCACAAATTTGCCTTTGACTAAAGATCATCTTTGGGAATAGCCTTCTGAGTTATTATGAAAGCTCCTTAAGGACAAGAACTACTCAAGGACTTTTTTTTTATTTGTAATCACCACTCTAGAGTCACTTTTCACATAGTAGGCACTTAATAAGTGAATATTGAGTTGACTTATTTTATAATTGGATTAATCATTTCCCAGAGCTTATGATTATTTAGTTTCCTCTTGAAAATATCATACTCTGTGATTAAATTTTCCCAATTCAAAACATAATTTAACCAAAGTTTCACTTAAAAAAATTAAAATACTAAAATACAATTGGGTAATGTCTTTAACAATTAATTCTTTTATTTCAACATTTTATCAACAGAATTTAGATTACTAGATGAATTTGGATCCTGGAAACCCCAAATCAAATTTCACCTCTTCCATTGGCTGTGTGACCTTAAAGAAATCATTTAACTTATGCAATCTCAATTTTCTCATCTAAAAGTACAATAATAATAATGATAACAATAATAACAATAATTATACTATATAGAATTAATGAAAGGATAAAATAAAACATTGCATTTGAACTAGTTTGTAAATGTTAAGATATTGAATAAGAGTAAGTTATTATTGACATTTATATGTGTAATAAATTCTTTTTTGTTCTATTTTCTCTTGAAGAGTTAGTCTTTCCAATGAACTTCTATAAATTATATTTTAATAAATAAATGAATAAGGCATTTGTTAAGTGTTTTCCTGTGCTCAAATATACAAATAAAGAGATAAGTGCTGAAAACACAAGTAAAACAAGGGAAAATATTGTATTAAACATCTAGCAACCAAACTTTACAATTTTATGCTTAAGAAAATTTTCAAACAAATGACAAGCCCCATGAAAGACAGAGACTAATTTTGAAAGAGAAACACAATAGCTGGCCATATTTGGACTTGTTTTTATTATATTTACTACTTTAAGAGCATGTTTCCCACCACTGAGCCATTTGAATGGCAGACCCTTCACCATCTCTACTAGTAATAGTAATTCTTTGGAGTGTGGACTACATTCCAGGTTTTATAACTACTCTGGTCTTCAGTGCCTGAAGGCCAGATATGTCATATTTCACTTCTCCCTGGGGGTTCTCAAGTGCCTTTAAGGTGATTAGGAGGTATTTGGTCTTTCTGCCATTGTTCAAGATTACAATGATTGTGATCCCTAACTTCAAGAGATCCCCAAGTACCCCAGTTCCATGTAATCATTTAATAGTATGAAAGAATATGAATTCCAAATTCTATTCAAAGAGAGCTAGAAGAAACATAGAGACACACTCTCCTCAACACCTTTCTCTCTACTTACTTCATCTTAGTTGCTGGCACTATGTGCCAATTTTTATTAAAAAAAATACCTAGCCCTTGTGACCTCATCTAACAGTCCCTCCCCTGAAAATCTTAAGATATCTCTGATTGGTAAATAACCACCAAAAAGGAGGACTTAGAGACCCCAACACATCCTCATTACTTCATCATAGGAAGAGATGGATATTAAGGATGCCAGTAGATCTTTTTCCTCCCTGCCACATGGCTAGATCATTGTAGTGCAAAATGGTAACTAGAGCTTGCTGATTTTATTGCCTAATGTCTCAAATGGGTCAAATTGCTATTCAGTCTTGCCTGTAATTATGTTATGTTTTCAAGATTTAAACAAAAGAAGGGAGAACCCAACTCAGTTTCATAACCTGGGGGAGAAACTATTTCCGGCTTAAAATCAAACTGATCTTGGGATCTGAAGAATAAATTATTCTATAAAAGATATCACAATTCAATATTAATTTTCAACATTTGGTCCTTAGGATTTTGTTGTTGTTGTTGTTGTTCTGTTGTTCTGTTGTTGTTGTCTGTTGTTCATTTTGAGGAGTTATTTTAATATTGTTTGAGGGGAATTTTTAAGTACTCTGGCAAATCCCTACTTTTACTCTGCCATTTTGGATTTTCCTAGCAAGTTCCCAATCTAGTTTGGGGTCTGTTATATTGTGTTTTTCAATTTCAATAGACTGCTGCTGGAATTAGTTAATGTCTTCTAGGAATTTCTGAAGTTTCAGAGCAACTGAAATGCTAGATTATCCTTTGGTATTGATTTCCTGCTCTGGTTATTCCACTATAGGCTCATGTAGAGGGCTAAAGTTTAGAATTTAGTCTCCCTTTTGTGACTGAGTTCAGAGACACAAAGCTAAGTTTTTAGAACATGTTTATTGTTTCATAGAGAGCTAGGACCTCTCTTGCTTATGGTCATTCTTCTTTACCCTGAGGCTGTGAACTTGAACTGGGTTATTGGTAATAGAGATGTCGAGAGTCCATTCCTGTTTCCACTGCTTGTTCAGTGGTCCCCTAAGGTTTCTTTCTGCAAGGCTCTTCCAGCTCTGATATTCAGTCTTAGCCTCCTTACCCTCAATCCCCAGAGTACTAGAATATTCTCTGCAGTAATGCTAATATCCACTGATACTATACTAGGCTATACTTTTGGCCAGCCCCCATTATAGTGGTGTTTATCGGGCTCTCTTTGTCTCTGTTTCTGTCTGTCTCTTTCTTTTTGTCTTTCTTTCTCCTCCCTCTTCCTCTCTCTCTCTCTCACTCCCTCCCTCCCTGGGGTGGACAAATGACTCATTCTATTTTTTTTTCCTTGGCTTTCCTGATCACAATTTATTCTGGCTAGTTTTCTATATTGTTGTGGAGGAGATATATTGGGTGAGCTGAGCAAAAATCCTAACTCTCATTCCACTATCTTAATTCTACCCCCTCCAGGCTGGCAATTTTAAAGTCTCATTTCATTTTGAGTGTGCAATCAGTGAGAGAGTCTTCTCCCACCCATTTGGAAGAGGAAAAAAGGACATCTTCTTCCAGAAGCAGATCCCTGCTGTCTCCTGAATAGGTACCTCCATCTTTGGTGACCTGAGAATATTTCAAGGCCAATTTACATAGCAATGGAAAACAAAGTTCTACATGATTATTAATCTTTAATACAGCTATATGAGTAAATCCCCTTAGTAATACATGAAAGAGCTATAATTTTATCAGCATTGAGATTGCCTTCATCATCACAGATTTTAATCCCCTATGGAGTCCTATGGAGTGGTCTGAGGCTCCTTAGAAACACTGTACTATGGTGGGAAAAGTCATGGATTTGAAGAGAGTCTCTGGGTTCAAATTTAGCTCTGTCACTTACTAAAATGCAGCCTTGGATAGGCATACTAAAATCTCTATACCTTGCTTTCTTCTTTTCTAAAAGGATGATGGTAGAGCAGATGAAGTCTTAAATCCCCTTTGGGACCAAACCAGTGATGCTATGTATGATTCATCCATTTTCACATAGAAAATATCAATAACAAGTTTTAAACTTAGTTTTTTTTTCTTATTTTGAAACCTAGTACTCTATCCATGGAAATCACTAATACTACTAAGCTACAGGATTAGTTAAGATAAAGAATTCATTAAACATGCCATTTTATTATATTACATCAACATCCACTTGAATCATATATAGAAACCTTATTTATATTACATATTATAATGTATTATTCATACTGCATTATTTATCTTCAATATATTATATAATATATTTTTCTATATTCTGTTATATAGATTAATGTAATATAACATGTTATTAGATAAGTTATTAATATATACATTATATCATATATAACCAATTATATTTTATATTGATACATGGGTAGCTAAGTAGCAAAGTAGAGTGCTATGCCTTAAGTTAAGAAGACTGATCTTTCTCAATTCATATTTGTCCTCAAACACTTGCTAGCTGTGTGATTCTGGGCAAGCTATTTATCATTATTTGCCTCAGTTTTCTCATCTGCAAAATGAGCTAGAGGGGAAAATGTCAAACCCCTCCATTCTTTGCCAAGAAATCCCCAAATTGGGTAATGAAGAGTCAGACATAACTGAAATGACTGGATGATGACAAAATATTGCATAACCCCTTTTATATTATTATCCCCTTTATATTTTTCTCATCACAACATTGAGTATAGTATATTTTTATCTCCATTTTGTAGATGAAAAGCTGAGTTTCAGATAGCTGAAAAGATTTGCCCATGGTCATACAACCAGCAGAGTCAGAAGCAATGCTTGAAAGCTGATCTCTCTTAACTTGTAATTCAACACTCTTTCCTTTCCTGCTAGAGGTGTTTTCTTTTCACGAACCGTGAAACTGTCCAACCTTTTCCCGGACACATACACCCTGGTAGCAGTAAATACTAGTCTCAGCCACGTGGCCTATGATAACTAAATAGTCATTCAGAACCAAGTTAGTTCCACACCTAAACCCAATACCAAATTCATATTAGTGAGAGAAGAAAAAGTTTAGCTTTCCTTAAAAGCCCAATGTGCCTAAATGTGAAAGAAAGAAAGAAAGAAAGAAAGAAAGAAAGAAAGAAAGAAAGAAAGAAAGAAAGAAAGAAAGAAAGAAAGAAAGAAAGAAAGAAAGAAAGAAAGAAAGAAAGAAAGAAAGAAAGAAAGAAAGAAAGAAAGAAAGAAAGAAAGAAAGAAAGAAAGAAAGAAAGAAAGAAAGAAAGAAAGAATTAGGAAGGAAAAGCTCTTGGTTTAACCCCCATTGGCCTAAAATTAAATGTTTCATATTACTGGAAATTTATGGGTGTGATTTGTTATTATTTTCCATTTCCTGAAAAATCTCAAGACAAATAAAATTTTTGTCTATGCGTTCTACCTTATTACCACCCTTCCTCAAACTTTAGATGTTTAGAATGTCTTCTATAAAAATATTTTAATTTTCAGGTATGTGGGCATATTTGTGTGGGTACATCTTATTGAAAATGTCTGCTCTGTGAGTATGGTTCCAGAATGGAACATTATTGTCTCTGCTTGTCAACTTAAGGAGATATTCCACTGTGGTAACAGGCTGTATTCAGCCTGGACACCTTCAGCTTAACTCAACTCCAAGAAGTGACCTCTGAAGAGAATGGTTCACAAACAACTATGAACTCAGGATATTACTAAGTCTGGGTTTCTAAAATCAAGTAATATCAAGAGGTAGAAAAGGATTGAGAAATTGTAGGAATTATGAGATTTGTTGTGCAAAGGGCAGATTTTGCTTTTCAACCATAAGACTATCCTATTCTTTGAGATTGATGGAGGACTTGAGTGATACCTGAGAATTTGGGCAAAATAAAACGCATACAATCTGAGAAAGTACAAACTGAGTAGAAGGGTCTGAGGCTGCTTAAGATAAACAACAGCAGTTGGGAAGATGAGGGATAACATCTTCAGAACCACCCAAAATTAAATAATCTGAGCTAGAGAAAAGTAGCAGGGCTACTGAGAGAAATGGAGAGAGGAAAGGAGAAGGGAGGGAGGAAAGATAAGTGAGAGAGAGGAGGAGAGAGGAGAGTGACAGATGGACCAAGAGACAGAGAGAAACAGACAGTGAAGCAGAGACAGAAACAGAGAAATAGAAACCCTGAGAATGAAAGACAGAAATAGAAAGAAATAGTTAAGTAAACTACAACAGAGAGAGATTAACCTCTGGGGCATTTTAAGCATCATGCAACAAAAAATTCAGAATGAAAATAGATGCCATTGCAAGTGCCTCTTCTAAGATTTAATGAATTCTCCTAAAGTTTACTTTGTCCCAAATTTCTCCTCCCCATTCCTGTCCACTAATAAATATTATTATATTCCTGTTTTGCTTCTTTTATGTAAGCATCTTCTGTATCATGATTTTGCTTCACATATAAGCAAACTAGAAGTTAGTCTTAAAGACAGGATGTCTCAAAGGTCATAAAGAAACTTTAAGCTATCAAAGTTTAAAATTGTTCTAAAATTGAGTATATCACTGTAAGTTTCATCTTTGTCAAATAAAGGGGAAAGAAAGGATGAAGGCAGGATTTGACTAGAAATATACAAAATCTAAATTAGGGAAGAGAGCTAACATTGCAAATTCTTCTAATCAGAGATTTTCCACTATTGTGCATATGTTTAATAACTATTCAACTGAAATAAATTCCATATAATAGCAGAAAAATAAACTATACAGATCTAAGAAAATCAGATTGTAGAAGGGAGCTTTAAATTCCAAAACTTCCATTTAAGAGAAAGACGGAGTATAATCATTTGACTATATCAATCTCTTCCCCTCTATATTTCCCCACTACAACCATGGTCGCTTGATAAATTCCAGTTCCTCTTTATTGCCTTCAGTATTAAATATAAAATTTCATGTTTGGCCGGAATAGATCTTCATAACCTGGGCCCTCCCTACTTTTCTAGTCTTAGATTGTACTCTCCCATAGATGCCTTATTATCCAGTGACATTGGCCTCTTTACTATTTCTTGCATAAGCCACTCTCTTGGCTCCAACCTTTACACTATTCTCCATGACTTAAAATATTCTTTCCTTCTCATCTTCATCTTCTGGTTTCCCTGTCTTCTTTCAAATTCTAGTTAAAATCCTACTTTCTACAAGAAGACTTTCCAGACTCTTCTTAATTCTAGTGCCTTTCCTCTGTTGAGTATTGTCATTTCATCTAGTATATAGTTTTGTTTGCATTTTCTCTCTCCTATTAAACTGAATTCTTGAGAGCAGAGATTGATTTTTGCTTTTCTTTTTCATCTTCAATCCTTAGCACAACACTTGACACAGTAGGTACTTAATAAATGCTTGCTGATTTGAGCTGAATAGAGCTTCTATAAGGCAAGAGTTTCAGAAATCATTTTGAATTACATAAAAATAAATTATTAATTTTATTATGAAAACCCACTTAGTCGAAAGAGGCACAGATAACATGGACATTTTTTTTAAATCTTAGTATACTTTAATGAAATGATACCCCTTAAAGCTGCAAGTGGTTAGTTTTAGAACAAATACCACATTATTGAATGGATATTAAGTATATGGAACATATTAACCCCAACAGATGTAGCAAGTTTAAAATATGAAATTTATATTTTAATCTTTTAGAATTAAATGATTCAAGGACTTCAATAAATTCTTGGATGTTAGATCCATGCTATTGAGGTACTTTGGAATTCATTTTTAATCTTTTGAGGTTAGCATCATGAAGGACTTTGTAAAAAAAATTCCCTGCTATTACTGTTGCATTCAAAATTCTTGACCAGATATAATGCAAACTGTCCCCAGCTTTCTTATATCCTCATTTTTTAGAGCGTTCTAGGCCTGTCCAATAAGAAGGCAATGAGGTACTCATGAAACATAAAAAGCAATAAAAATTTTATTGATAATAAGACTTTAAAAGAATATGTAATAGGTGTTTGGCACATGCCCAGATCATCTAAGATGGAAAAACCCATAAGGGAATAACTAGAGACCTAACAAATGTAGTTAGTCCTCTTGTCTTACTGCATGGTTCAGAGCAGTCTTTTTCCATTGGCTACATAACCAAAACTTCCTATGCCTTTAAATCTACTTGCTAGAGGCACAGTCTGTCTCTATTTCTTTTGGTACCTGGGGATAAAGGACTCTAATTCATGGCAGGGACCTAACACAATAATCTGGGGAAGGGTCTGAAGGCCATCTTCCCTTTTCCTTTAGACCATGTACCCAAGAAATATGCTTGAGATGTTTGTTTCATTCATATTTTTTCATTCTCGGTTCTGAGATCTAGGAAGTGAGTCCTTAGATCAAGAGTTTGAGCCATAGTTAATAATTGCAGGCTGTATGTCATAACTAGTTCAGCAGAGAAGCCTTGAGAAGCCAGGGTACCTACCAAAAGGGGTAGTATTGAGCTTGCCATTGATAAGATTAATGATCTATGAATATGGAGCTAGATTCATTCCCTAGACAAAGGGGAAGTGCAGGAGCAATTGCTCACCTGAAGGTGTTGGTAGGGAAATGTTTATTCTCTACATTACTTTAAGTAAATTTTCCTTTCTGGAAATCTAGTTAAATGAAATTAAGATAGTTGTAGCCCCTAAAATTGGAAGAACACAACTGGTGGGAACTGGAGCCAGTGACAAATGAGAGATACCAACTCCTTAAAGGTATCCTGCAGAGAGTCCTAGGGGAGAGGTAAAATGTAGCATCCCTGGACTTCTGTCATGGTAGGCTTCAGAAGCAGTCACCAAAACAATTTCTGCCTCTTTTTCTCTCATAAACATGAAACTTAAAGCTGTTAAAGAAATTCGTGGAACTTTCTTGATTAGGACCATGACAAATTTGTGACATAAATTTTTTTCTGAGTCTTCATAACATGAAGTCTTCTAAATTTCTCTTGATTCCCAATGACAGTCAAAAGTTTTCTTCTCTCCACAGCCCCTTATGATGCTGTCTCCTCCCATTCTCTATTAAGATTTTGCCTTCATCAAAATAGTTGAAATTCTTCTTAAAGAGTTCTTTTCTTTCCCCTTTAATCTCATTTGATGTCACTCTGACACTGTACTCAAGTATCTCACTTTCACTCAAATCTCTGAGGAGGTAGACCTGCTTGATCTTAAAGAACAATAACTCAGATTCAATCCATGTATCCAATTCTTTTTTCAAATCGTGTCATTTTAACTTTTACAATAACTTTCATATAAGCCCTCTCTTCTTCATTAACATGTTTTAGTTTGGTCCCTCATCATCATTTGCCTGGATGATTTTAATAGTGTTCTTGTGGACTCCCTACCCCATAAAATACATCTAATCATTATACTATCAGGGGTTGTGAGTTGCCATTGCTACAAATATGTCATAATATTTGCCCATAACTTTTTTCATTCTTCCCATGAGTAGTATATATATTTGTGGGATTGTGTGGCTCAGGTTTAAAATGAAAATGTTTTAATTCTATTCTTGCTATGCCATTTGAGTAAAAGCCCTTTCTGATGTCTGATTGAATCTATTGCCTAATTTTTACTTGGGTGCTTTGAGTAGAGGCTCATTAGCATGCATATTATGTGTTCCAGTAGTTGCATAACTCAGAAGTGGCACCATAAATATTTTTTCTTTGACTTGAAAGCTCTGAATTTTGATTATGACAGTAATTTAAGGGACCTGTTTTGTCCCCTAATTCTGTTGTAGCAATCCAAGTCCAGGATTTGGCTTTAGATTCTCTATTACTGCAGTTCAATTGGTTTGTGATTCTTCTCTTCCCAGAATTGGATTTTTCAGATTCCATTGAGGGAGCTTCCCTCCCTAGTCCCACTTTTCAGGGGCCTGATGGAGACCACAATATCAAAGCCCACTATGATAAAGGATATATGAGAGAAAGGTGATGTTATAGATATGTCATCCACATTTCCCAGCAGAGCTATAAAGGACTTCAGAGGCCACTTATTCTACTTCCTAGGTAACATGAAGTTCCCTGATAAGCAAACCAAAAGCACTCAAGTATATCAAGGTCCACACAATTGACTTTTACCTAAAGTTTGTCATTTCTTTTAATCCAAAATTATTCTTTGTCTCCTTGAGAGTAATGAGAATTATTTTGCCTTCTGTTCTTTCTCTCCCCAAAACCTAGCCCTCTCCCTGTCAAAAATAAACTTCACAAATACTTATTGGTTAATCTATTGATTCAATAGAATATAAGCTTTGTGAGGGAAAGGATTGTTTTAGTTGTGTTGCTGTATCTTCTTTTTTATTTATTTGAATGATGCCTGGTAAATAGCAAAGCTTCATAAACACCTGGTGAATTTAACTGGATTGAATCCACTCAACTAACTTCTAAAATTAAGTTCCTGGATTGGGGATTACCTTAATATTTGCTCTGTATTTGGGGACAGCACCACCAAAAACTAGACTTTTTCTCCCTTAAGGAAGAGAGGAAAGTGGAAATGCACAGATATGAATGAATCATTTATAAATTTTTTTCATGTATGTGTGAGTTTAGGGAGGAGATGAGGGAGCAGAGACATTCCTTTCTGTGCTAACTATGACTGCTCATAACAGTAAATTGGAATTCTTGCCACTGTTGAAGTCCGGGATTCCTCCAGACTTTTTTTTGAAAGCCAACCAGTGAGTGCTTTTGGTACCTTGAACATGGGCTTTCAACCCTAACATGTGATAAATTAGATCTTTCACTTGGAGTTTTTACTGGCAATGATATGAGAACAACCCTCTGACCAGCTACTACTGCTGAATTTTAAAATCTTCCTGGCTCAATCTCAAGTCAAATCTTAAAGGCATAGCTTGGTACTCACTTGGTAATCTTATTTATTTTACTTTTTTTGTAATAATAAAGGTTATCAATACTCTGCAGTTCATGCTAATGCCACTCTAAATAACTAAGAAGTCAAGTGGATACCTACCAGAAGGGACAAGGATAAATATAGGATTTTAATAAAAACTTCTAAAAATATTGGCTGTTTGAAATAATTTTCTCTTTCCCTTACAAGGTTCCCTAGGCTCCCAAGGTGAAATAAAGTATTTCAATTATAAAAGAACTTTAAAAAGGTTTGTAAATGAATTTCTTATCATGAAATATCAACAATAGCTTTCAATATTAATAATATCAACTACTATTTCTCTAACAGCACTTTTAATGTTTGTGAACATATGTTATCTTATTTAATCCTCATAAAAAACCTTGTGAGGTAGATGCTACTATTTATCTTTCTAACTTTACAGATGTAGAAACTGAGATTAAGAGAGTTTAAGTACAGTCATACAGCTACTAAGTATCTGAGGCAAAAGTTGAACTCAGGTCTTCTTGACTTCAAAACTTCAAGACTCATACTGCACCACTTAGCTGCCTCAGATAATATCCTTGGAGACTCCATTATATTTTTTGCTTGTTCTTCAGATCAAAACACCATCAGCCACTGAAAGAGGAAACTATATTTCATCCAAGTAACTGAATCTTTTTTCATTTACTTCTGAGATAGGAGAATGAGGGTTTTTTCATGTAAATAGATCCATTCAATATCAACAGGGAAAACAGTACATTCTGCAAATAAGGGAAATTATTTTTTTCTAGCTAATTTCAAGGTAAATATCACAATTTGGAGGGGCTCATCTTAGTTTTTGCCTATTATCAAATGTTAGAGTAAGATTTTTTTTCAGTTAGTATGGGATTTTTAAAGGGGGTTACAGCTCAGATATGAGATTCAAACTACAATCTAAAAAGTTTATATTTCCACATGTTTCTTATGACATTCACACCAGGAAATGAAGTTCTCAACTGGCCTCAACCTCATGAAGGTCTTATGAGTATGAGTGAATAACAATGACATTTTAAAAAACTATCATTTAATATCTCATAAAAAAGAGGACTTTTGCTTGTAGGGAACATTTCAGATGCCTGAGCTACTCATTAATAGTTCTTAATTTTACCAACAATTAGAAATCCACTTTTTGTGGGTAGAGGAGAAGGAGGGAAATAATGTGATTATTGTAACCAAGGAATAATGTTCTAAATTGACTAAATAAACTTATTCAAATGAAAAAAAAAATCCATTCTTCATCAAGAATTGGTGACAGAAGTGAACTGAGTCATCCTGGTCCTTCACCCAGTCTGAGAACATATTGTTGTTATACATATGTACTATTATTACATCTCTCTGCTCCTCCTTCCCATCCTCTCTGCCACCCCACACTTCTGTGGAGGAGTTGGTAGATTTCTAAGGCTACTGTAATAATTCACAATACACTGATAAGATCCTTGAGGAAAAGAGAATAGAGACTAATAGGATATTAAAATTATAAGTGACCCAATAGTTCATCCTAATCTGACCTTATTTTATTGATGAGTAACTTGAGACCAATAGAGATGAAGTAGCTTATTAAAACACATCTGATTAGTGGCCAAAACAGGACTATGCCTACTGAATCATAGAGTCCAGTATTTTCCCTCATTTTTATGCTTTCATATTCTAAGATGGTGCTAAAAAAATTAATCATTAGTAAGAGACAGACACTTCATTTTTTCCCACTCATTGGTAGTGAAGTGTTCAGTTCAACAATAACATTCCACCCTTATGCACTGTCCCAGTGTGACCAACAATTTAGCGGTTCAGGCACAGAACCAATCAGCCTAACTGTGGAATAAATCTGTGACCTTGGCCTAATGAGCACTACACTCCTCTGAACTTCCCACCAGATGCATCACAAGCTAGTCCCTTTAAAGCTGATGTTACAATTCAGGGACTCCCCTACTTTTAAAGAACAACATATTTTTACATGATGAACAGAAAAAACCTTGTTTAAATCCTTTTCTTTTACTTTAGGGTAGATTACTTTCATTTACTTTATCTTTTTTTTTCATTCTCAGTCCACAGAATCAATGCAGAGTAAGTATTCCTTCCATCCTCATCACAGTGATGAAACTTTTTTTTGCTAAGTACTAATGACCTCCCTCCCTGCTACCCCACACACCAAACCCCATTAGATTTTTCTAGTTCTTATTTTACTTGATATTAAAGGAATCTTGGGTATCACTGATCAATCCCTGTTTCTTGAAACTTCTTTGATGTCTTTGATCCTGGTTAAATATAAGCAAACAACAAATAGTTATTAAGTTACTATGTGCCATGCCTTGTTTTAAGAAGAACAGGGGATATAAATATAATGAAATAATCCCTATCAAGGGAAACAAGTACATATATAAGTATATGAGAATAAATACTAACAAACATGTTGATTTCTCTCCCTTCATTTCCCTATAGCTTGAACCCCTTGGACTGGACTCCATCATTCCCACACACACAGGACATCTCACCATTAGTACATATACACCATCAGTATCCTGAGCACTCAGGATTTAACTTAATGGAGGTCTGGAAGTTGGAGCAAAGAAGTTCTCCCTAAGCCTTCCCTTAAAGAAGGCTTTCTGGACCCAGCCATCTCTTCATTTCCTAGGAGCTTGCTCTCCTACCTTCTTCCCCATTATCCCCCCCCCCAACCCCTTTCAGCTTTCTTTTGTGTGTTATCTTCCTCCACTAGCTTATAAATTTCTTCAAGGTAAGTACTATCTTTCTTCTGCATATTTGGATTCCCAGTCCTTAGTGTTGTGCCTGACACAGAGAAAATGTGTTTGAAATATTTATTAACTTGTTGACTATTCTTACAAAACCTGGGTAAAAATCCCATATCTTCCACTTAATATTTCAGGGTTCTTGGATAATTTCATCTCTTTGGGATTTAGTTTCCTTACCTGAGAATGAAGAATTTGTGAAGTAATGAATACTCCCCAAAGTCTCCAGATGTAAATCTCTCAAATACTATGATGCTATGATTTTTCTACTAAATCTGTGTTTTCTTAGATTCAGTCCTTTGGTGTCCACTCCGGTCTTTCTACCCTCTCTCCCTTGGACAAGTCTTCATTAATCTCAGCTTCATTAAATGAATGTGTGTGTGTATATATATATATATATATGTTGATATATATTACATATAATATGTATGATCATGCTAAAAATGATTCTTTCCCATTTATATTTGTCTCCTATGTTTAATATCCTCAAGACTTTTAAGCAAATGTGTATTCAGTATGCTTCACTGAATGGCTTCAAACAGAATCAGAATGAACATTTGTCAAAAATAATCTAAAATATATTGTTAAGTATGGATTGGACAAAACAACATTTGAGGTTCCTTCCAAATCTGAGAGTTTCTGATTATATATTTGTGAAGATGATCTAAAAGAATTCTGGTGAAAAGTTTTTTGTTTTGTTTTTTTTTCCCCAACTAATCACTTCCATTCTTATACTTGGGTTAATTTTAATTTGTGATTTCCCCCCTAATTTCATATTCATGTTCATTCATATTCATATATGTGATTCAAAATCACATATTTTATCTTTCCTCATTGCTTCTGTCTTTGGGTTGGTTAAAATTCATTTCCTAGACATGTCTGAGGAAAGTGTCTGATTTAGCAGTCATCTACATTTTCTAATATTATGACTTTTAATATTCAGTTCATTGTCCATTTTAAGCTTACTTTGGAATATTGGGTAAGAGGTTGGATTAAATATTATTTTCAAATTACTTTCCATATTTCTCATTTTTTCCTCAAATAGAAATATACTTCCTAAGTAAAATATACTTTTAGGTTTATTGAAGGCTAGATTACCAAGTTCAGCCTTTTCTGATTCTTCCTTATCTAGTTGCTTATACTGACCTAATTTTCTACTTTAGAATCAATAATAATAGATACTGGGGGGAAGCTGGGCAGCTCAGTGGATTGAGAGCCAGGCCTAGAGATGGGAGGTCCTAGGTTCAAAAATGGCCTCAGACACTTCCCAGCTGTGTGACCCTGGGCAAGTCACTTGACCCCCATTGCCTAGACCTTACCACACATCTGCCTTGGAGCCAATACTCAGTATTGACTCCAAGATGGAAGGTAAGGGTTTTAAAAAATAAATAAATAAATAAATAATAATAGATACTTTAAAAACAAATTGTACATTACAGATTTGTGATTACAGTCATAATCTTCTTAATCCTACTTTTTGTTCATTGTATATTAGATTTTTGTGCTTTTTAATAACTTTAAAGTTTTGGGGGGGGTGGGGGGAGGAAGAGTGTTATCAGACATAAAGGAAATGTGTGACCAGAAAACTGAAAATAACATCAAAGATATCAAGGAAATGTATGACTAGAAAATAAAGAGGGAAAGACATGTAATTATAGTAAGATATAAATGAGTGGAGAGGCTGATTGTTTCATTTATATACAAGAAAGATTAAAGGAGCCATATAAGCTCTTCCAATAAGTAGGATAGATCCTCTTACAGAAAAATTTATGGAAATACAGGTAATCAAACAGGAGGAAAATAAATAGTATGTCTCTGATCTTTATAAATGGAAGTTCTAACTACATGAGATACAAAGAAATATGTTCTCCCTAATAATTAAAAATTTAATTGGGGAAAGCTTTGTTGAAACCAAAAAACTCCTCCCAATGCAGATTAGCACTTACTCTGAAAGTTGTTTGTTTGTTTTTTTAATTTATTTGGTCATTTCCAAACATTATTCATTGGAAACAAAGATCATTTTCTTTTCTTCCCCGCCCCCTCTCCCACCATCTTTCCCTCTTCCATAGCCGACACACAATTCCACTGGTTATCACATGTGTTCTTGACTCAAACCCATTTCCCTGTTGTTGGTATTTGCACTAGAGTGTACATTTAGAGTCTCTCCTCAGTCATTTCCTCTCAACCCCTGTAGTCAAGCAGTTGCTTTTCATTGGTGTTTTTACTCCCACAGTTTATCCTCTGCTTGTGGATAGTATTTTTTAGATCCCTGCAGATTGTTCAGGGACATTGCATTGCCGCTAATGGAGAAGTCCATCACCTTCGATTGTACCACAATGTATCAGTCTCTGTGTACAATGTTTTCCTGGTTCTGCTCCTTTCTCTCTGCATCAGAAAGTTATGTTTT
Source organism: Monodelphis domestica (assembly GCF_027887165.1). Lineage (NCBI taxonomy): Eukaryota > Metazoa > Chordata > Mammalia > Didelphimorphia > Didelphidae > Monodelphis > Monodelphis domestica. The sequence continues at coordinate 218,414,736 of NC_077228.1, read as the reverse complement.
AAAAGAGTTTCCTGGGTGCCAGGTTCATGAATTCAACTTGTCTCAGAGAAAGTACTTGAACTCAGATCTTACTGATTTTGAAACCACTCTCTACTATACTACCATTATCTATATACCCCAATTTTTCATTATATAATGTTAAAAAAGTTTATTGCTCTAATTCTAAATCTTGCATAGTGCCGAAAAGTTACTAAGTTAGAAGAAAACAATAATAACAATAATAATCATAACAACCAAAACAACTAAATACTTCAATAACTCAAAGATCTATACATTGCTTTTGGTACTGGTTCCGTTGTTCTTAATTACTCCATAATTAAATATATTTTCTTTAAGAGTTGGTATGTCAAAACATTCATCACTACAAACAATTTGGTACTAACATTCTCTAAATAGGTAAAATGATCTTCCATTAAGTGATTTACATTTTACAATTGGACCCTTAGTCCAATCTTTCCAGTTTGGTAAGAACTGTCACAGATTGTACATAGACTTCCAGAACCAAGGTCTCCATAAGAAAACATGGATACAACCAAGGATACTATGATTAGGTTTCAAAGAGCAACTTCAGTAAAGAATGGTGATGATGATGATGATGTCAAAATTTTAAGGTGATAGGAGTCAATCTATCACAAATATAAATTATTTTATTTTACTTTTAAAAAATAATATAGAGACTGGAAATTTTTTAAAAATCATATAAGGACACACAAAGAAAAAAAAAGATATGGGGATATAAATGGCTGCATAGTTCAAGAATGAAAATAGGACTGCAAACAGAAAAAAAGGAAAATTTGCAAAAAAGCTATTTAATCAAACTGTTTTCTCCATCAAGGACAGTGGAACCACCACAAATAGCACTATATACCATCACAGTACCAGATGTGCTTTTATAGGAAATAGAAATGGCACTAAAGAGAAAGAAGATGGGAAAAGCAGCTGTTCTGAAGCAAATAGAGAGGAAAAAAATCTGTACTTAAGTAAACACAATTTTGAGGGCACTGAGGGTCCAACATATAAGATATTTGAAATAAGGAAAGATACAGAAAGCATAAAAAAATCTCATTTCTTCTTAACAATATTAATAAAAATGAAGATGTAAAGCAATGACTAGCAATGTATATGTCCTATCTTATCTACATAAAATCTTTATAAAAATCATCTATTTACAAATCTATAGCATCTGTTATCAGTGTAATGTTAGTAGGGCATAAGTTTATATCTAAAAGCTACATTCAACAATGGAATCATATTTCTATCATATGATAATTAAAAATGTAAAGGTTATAAAATGCCAATATATTTGTTTGTTGACTATGGAAAAGCTTTTGAGTTGGTAAGGGAAAAATATGATGCTTAGCTTTCTTCTTTCTTGCAAAGTGTTTCACCTCCATACAAGTAAATAATTCACAATTCCTTTGAAGATACAACAGTGATCACGTTGTTATATTATGCTCTTAATAAACATTAGGCAAGGCATAAAAGAAGGAGGTATGTGTTCACCAAATGCATTCACCTCTGTGATGGAGGAGATTCATCAAATAAGCCAAGTCAAAGAGTATTTCTTATAACTGAAGAGATATTTCTGATGTTCCTGCTTGAGTATGACATTGTGCTGATTGTATTAAATCCCAGGAAATTTTGGAGCCTCCTGGTAGACATTTGGAATCATTTAAAGGAGTTTGGCCTGTCTATTCAGACAGGAAAGACCATGTAGATGGATGTCTGTTGTTCATATTTCAACATGCTTTTGGATGATCACTCTGCAGAACTTGTTCAACAATATGTAAATCTGGGGGGGAGGGATGCAGATAGATGGACAATGAGCTAAGCCCAGAGTCAAACAGGAGGATAAGAAGGGGCTGAATTTCTTTGGGGAAAATATAAAATCCTTTTATAACTTTAATCTCTTCATGAAAGCAAAGGCCTATTTTTCTATCAAAACTAACTTTTTTTTACTACTATATAACAATAAGAGGTAGAACACCACTGCATCCAAATAACTAAGGGTAAACATCAAATAGAGATCAGAACAAAGAGAGGCAGACTGGCAACATATAAGCACTGAGATACTCCAAAAAAAAAAGAAAAGAAAAGAAAAGGAGGAAACATCATCATCAGGGAAATATATGATAGGAAGAGAAGATGAATTTGTCCTGTAATTGACAGATGGATACCAGAATTTTTAACTGATGACCTCTTGACAATAGGAGAAAGTTTATTTTAGTTTGATTTTTTTAATAATATTTAATGTGATATTTATTTAAATATTCTCTTATAGTTTGATTTCCAAATTGATTTCCAAATTTTCTCCCTCTCTCCTAACCCCTCCTATACCCACTCAAAAGGTAAGCAGTAAAATATAAATTATACATGTGAAATCATGAAAAACATTTTCATATTAGCCATATTTCAAAAAAAGAAAGAAAAATAAAGTGGAAAAATTCTATTTAAATTTGCACTCAGAGTTCCTCATTTCTCTTTCTGGAGGTGAATAGCATTTCTTCAAGATGAGTCCTTTGGAATTGTCTTGGTACGTTGTGCTGATCAGACTAGCCAAGTTTTTCAAAGTTGATCATCATTACAACATTGTTGTTATTGTGCAAAATCACTTTGATGGGAAAAAAGTTTAAAAGAAAAAAAAGAAAAAATGCATGTTGGGTGGAGCCCCTGGAGAAAAAAAAAAAAAACTTTTGTGAGACTATGCATGAGTTGTAATGGGTCATTATCTCTAATGCTGGAGAGAACTGGTCATCTGTATTGTTGGAGGGAACACCAGATCTGTAATATCAAAGATCTATCTGAGTTTTTATTTATGCAATACTTTTATGTTTACAATGTGCTTCACACACATTTTCTCTTTTGCTTCTCACATCAAGGTGAGATATGAAGAATTTAATTCTCCCTATTTCATAGATAGTTGTTAAGAAAAACAGGATGGGGTGAAGCTTTGGACCTGAAGATATGAAACAAGAGCTATTGTGTTTATTGGCTAAATTACCTCTAATGTTTACATTGGAGATCCATCTTTCGGATTGGAGTGGGGGAAAGTGGGGAAGGGGAAGCATGCCTTTGCCTACTTTCATTTCCAAATTAAAGGAAATGGGAAAAATAATTAAAGATATATTCTATAAAGTCTTTAATAGGATCATCATATTTTTAAAGGCTTCCATTATATATTCCCAGTAGCACTGTTCTTTTTCTGAAAAACATAAATTTTTAAATACCTTACATATATTAATCTCTTAATATTTAATTTTCTCCTTTGAAATATTTATTAAAATAATTTTTGTAGTTCGTGATTCAAATATCCACTCATGACTTAAAGCAAAATATCCAGATCCTGACTGCTCGTATCTCAAATTGCTCATGACGTAAGGTACTCATGTATCAAGGTATCACTGTATATATAATTAGAACATTTTAATGACCCTTCAACCTACCCTCCATCCACTGCATTGCCTCTTGAAGATAGAAACAATTTCCAAGTTTTGTATCTAACATGTTAGCTGTGTGGCCCTGGTCAAATTATCAAAACTCTCATTGCCCATAGACAACTGTCTAAGACCAGAAGTTACAGATGAGTTGCCATTTTCCATTTACTGAGAAATCTTTCACATAAAGAATCATCCTACATAAATAAAATTTAAAGTCTGAACAACAATGATCAGTCAATTAGATGTCTCCAATATGAGAATACTACAAACCTAGAGAATGTTTCAACCTAACTTTATTAAGCTAAGCTTTGCTTCTGATCTTTTGGTCTTTATCATATCATGGAGCTGTGGTATATGAGTTGGTGTGACTCCTATCTTCATGAATATGAATGGTAAGCAATTCTTTAGGTTGAGGAGGAAGCACTCAGGCAAGGAAGGGCTTCAAAAATGTTATTTTCTGTGCCATAAAATGGTAAAGTTCCAGGAAACATGAGCTTGCTTTTTTGGCTGACCATAATGAAAATAAATGAGGACTTCAATTCAAAATTGTTTCTAAAAATTTGTTCTTTCCTCTGAGTTAAATCTGAGATCCACTTGCAGCTAATTAGAATGATTCCCAGCCTTATCCCCCAGCATACTACTAGTGTAAACACTGGCCATCTGACTTTCATTACAATAAAGAAATCAAATAAACAGTGAACCAGAAAACAGTAGTTTGGGCATGGCTCATTAGAGCACAATGCAGTTAACATTTCTCATTCCAGCAGGGGAAGAAGGTCACAGAAAAATAAGGAAACGCCACATTCTCCCATGATCATTAATTGCATGAATATGGGGATTGTTGATTTTGCTCTTTGCAGATATTGCTTTCAATACCGATTTTCCAGAAGATGCATAGATTGGTATGATATAAGAAATAGACAATTATTTCTTTGGACTAGTCCTTTCATCCCAAGTTCTTCATAGGATAGCTTGATTTTAATTTTTTAAAAAGAAAAGGAAGAGTCCTAGAGTTACTCATTTATTCACTATTCTTGAGAAATATCTTTGCTTGAAACCTAAGTTACTTCTAAATTATAACAATTGCATGTTCAGATGCCTAGAATTCTCTCCCATCTCACCTTCCCTACTGGTTCTCTGGCTTCCTTCAGGTCTCAGCTTTTGTAGGAAGGATGTTTAGATAAGAATATATGAGCTGTCTTGTCATATAAACCTCCCATTATCACACTACATGAAAGCAAACATAATAATAAAAATATTAATTATTATATCCCATATTTTATGATATATTAAATTTAGTTGTTCTTTATATGTATTTTCTCATCTAAGTCTCACAATATTCCTGTGAATTAGATGCTGTTATTATCTCTATTATGCAAATAAGAAAACTGAGACATTGTCACAAAATGACTAAGGGAGAATTTGAATTCTGTTTTCTTCATATCAAATCCATCTCTATAGCTACTATTTCACCTAGCAAACACACTAAACATTAACATAAGTGTAATCTGACTTGGTATTTTGTATTGATCATTGGGGAAGAAAAGAAAAATGGTACTTATAATGATGAGCTTACACAGATTTTGGATAAGAGTGAAAATGTTGGGGGAAGCTGGGCAGCTCAGTGGATTGAGAGCCAGGCCTAGAGATGGGAGGTCCTAGGTTCAAAAATGGCCTCAGACACTTCCCAGCTGTGTGACCCTGGGCAAGTCACTTGACCCCCATTGCCTAGCCCTTACCACTCTTCTGCCTTGGAGCCAATACTCAGTATTGACTCCAAGATGGAAGGTAAGGGTTAAAAAAAAAAGAGTGAAAATGTTATGATCCCAACCTTCCCTCTTGACATTATTTCATACCTTTCTTTTATGTTCTCCATGTAAAATTTTATTTCATTATTATCTAAATATGTATATTATTCCTCTAACAGCCTGGACTATAATGAAGGCAAGAACCATGTCTTGCTTACTGAATATTTATTATATCTTCCCCATGACACCTCCAGCATGCCTTATAGGTACTTCATAAAACAGTTGTTGGATGAATGTGTCCTAGAGTCATATTTTTGAAATGGTGCTGGAATTTTAAAATCATCTAGAATTAATTTTCTAATTTTACAGAGGAGAAAAAGAAATTGAATGACTTGCCCAAAGTCACATAGGTAACAAATAACAGAAACCGAATTTGAACATAGCTCCTTTGACTTTAATAATCCTACTCTTTCTAGTACAACACTTTACCTTTCATGTATATATAATATAGTAGAGAAAGTACTAGAAGTATCATCAGACAACCTCTTCAAATTCTGGTTTTGCCCATTTTCCCACATATATTGCTTTGTACAAGTCACTTAATCCCACTAGGACTCACTTTCCAAAAAAAAAAAAAAAAAGGAATCATGAGTTGGACTAGATGATCTAAAAATAATTCTAAATCATTTTGTCTATCATCCTAAATAACTATAGCAGAAAAGTAACCAAATCCCAATTCTTGGTCCTAAACCCCATGTATAACTGAACAAGTGAAGACTGCATATATTCTTCTTTTTCCTTTCTTTTTTCTTTCTTTCGTCTTTCAATTCTTCCCTCTCTCCCTCCCTTCCTGCCTTTCTCTTTCTTGCTTTTTTAAAAATTTTTTCTTTTTCTCTCATTCCTTCTTTTCTTTTGACATGAGTAATATATGAATTTGATCTGTATGACTATATATATCTGTAATGGGTTTTATTTTTCTTGTCTTCTCAACAGGTAGGAGAAAATTCAGAACTGAAAATAAAATTGATTTTTTTAAAGGTACCTACATTCAAATACTTCTCAGCATGTTTTTTCTACATCATTCTAAAAAGAACAGGGGGAAGCAAAGCCAAGGACTGTCCTTGAGATTAATTTTAATCTGTAGAAAGAAACAACCACCCATTCATGAGGGGGGGAAATGTAACAACGGGTATTTATCACTCTTGTAGCTGTCTGGTAAGGATACTCTGGAAAGAAAAAAAAGTCTGCCTATATTTTTTTAGTTTTTAGGAGTGAACTATTTGTCATACAAAGTTCAGAAAAGATCACACAGGGCAGGAAGAAAAAGAAAGGAAATTTTTATTCATTTATTGGTTGATGCTAAAACAAAGTAAGGAATAATGGAAAATAAAAATAGTCAAAATACAAAAATAATAAAATAAAAATCTTTTAAAGGTTCGGATTTTAATTCAAGTCAAAAGGTATTGATTAAGCCCACTGCCAGTTACTGTGTTAGGCACTGAGCATATAAAGACAAAATTTTATAGTCTCTTTCCTCTAGAAACTTACATTAGATGGATGTGGGGACAGAATAGACAGACCTGATAGTTTCACTTACTCTATTGGGCCCATGATCTCATCTGCTTAGATGTTTTTCTCCCTCATCTTAACTCTTGAAGTTACTGTAACAATGCCTGAGCTCTTATCTAACTCTAAAAGACAGTAACAGTCTCCATAATGTTTTATAAGATAGATATTAGAAACAAAGGTTACAACTCGATTTCACAATCCATTCTGTATGATTCATGTCTGTGTCATCCCACAGGCTTACCATCGGGATGTGAGGGTGTTGCCCAACATTCTAGTGTCCTGCTTCACTTGTTATTGACATCATAGGATAACCTAGGTAGTCTACCTATAAATTTTGACTCTTGCCATAGGAACAACCAATCTTATTTTTTTCAAGTATACATTTCCCTTATATGCTTTGCCTCAATTCCTAGTTAAAGTAATTTATTATATGATAAAGAACAAAGTTCCCTCCTTACTCCTCACTAGCAATACTTTTCCTTCTTCCCATCCACCTCAACCCAACTCCAGATCTTACTGCCCCTTCCACTATATTCTCTAAACACTTGCTCTTTAATTAACTAAAACTTCCTCTGATCTTAAAATTCTTCCTCTCCTCCCATTCTGTGTCTGTTTTTTTCTCTATCTCTACAGTCATTAAATCATGGCATTTTACTAATAATACTGCCTTTCTGACTGTCTTTTGTAGTACTTCATTTTCTCTTTCCCCACTCCCAATCCCTCCTTTCATTTACTGGTCAGTTTAAGTGAGAAACCTTGTTTGCTCTCTATGGCCATTTTTAGGCTCTCCTGCCTTTAATTAGCAACTTCTTCTTCATTCAAATTCTACATTTACCATCTAACCCCAATCCTAGTAATTATTATCTACTAACCCATAGGAAATTGTATACTTTTTCAAAGAATTTAATTCTGGAATAAAAGTCTCAATATCCTATATCATATCCTGCTTTCATACTAAAAACTTCAATTTTCTCTCATACTCCAACTTCCTGGTTCTTTAATTGACTAAACTCCAATAATTTACCCCTCCAGTGCACCTAGCTACAGAAAAGGATGGCCATACCCATAATCTTGCCAGTAGCCACAAGTTTTCTGCTTCTTTGTTCTCTAATTCTAAAACACCTCAATCTCTTCATAGTTTTAATCATTTCATTTTTCCAAATCACACACAAGTCCTTTGCCTGTTCTTCATCTTTACTTTGATCTCCAATCTCTTCACTACTATATACTTTCCCAGGTTATTGTGGCTACCTTCTCCTCCCTTCACAGTTTCCATCCCTTGAGGAAAGAGTTCATCTCTACATTATCCTCTACTCTCAATTGGCCTGCCCAATTGTCCTATTAGGATTGATCATGTCCTAATGGGACATGTCCTAATTGAACATGAGACAATTTCCTAATAAGACCTGATCATGTCCTAATGAACCTAAATCCTGGATTACTCCCATCATCTGCTTCACTTGCTCCTACTTAAGTGCTAATGAACAAAGGTGAAAGAAAACATGTAATCATACTAACTGTGTAAGACAATTTCTTATTACCTAATTTCAGCTGAGTCCTAACTGCAGTAAAGTATTCCTTTTTACTACTCTCTGATTATTTCTCTATGTCAATCACCTTCACAGCTATTGCAAACCTTTTCAACTGAAGATCTCATCCCTTATTTCATTCAGTTTGATTGACACTTATTTTTTTTCGAGGTTCTCCTCCATGTATTTCTATCTCCTTTGCTAGATCTTCATTTATGCTATAACTAGACTCTGTCCTAGGCCCTCTTCTGTTTTCTTTTTAAAATATATCATTTGGAAATCTCATCAGTATACATGAGTTTAATTATAATACCTATAGAACTGACCTCTAGATCTCTACATCTATCCTTAATCTCTCTCCTGAATTCCAGTCCCACATCACCAACTGATTCCTGAACATTTCATACTGGATATCTCTAGGTATCTCAAATGCAACATATTCAAAACAGAACTTCTTATCTTAAAAACAACACCTCTTCTGAACTTCCCTATTACTCTATATGGCATCACCATTCCTTTAGCCAATTAGGTCTGAGATCATATCATCATCTTCAGGTCATATAACCAATCAGTTATTAAATCTTTCTCCTGTCATATTAGCATGCTCATAATAAGTATTCGTAAACAACCACTATGAAAATAATTGCAACTTATGAACCAATATCTATTCAAAGGAAAAAGAAGATCTATTCTACAAAAGCTTTGTAGACATTTCCAAATTAAATCACCATAAAATTTGATACTTGGTGCCTCCAAAACAAAAGCAAAATTAGGGGAAGATGGTAAGAAACAGTCAAACCTTGGTACTCTAAAGTTTCAGAATTCAATGAATTTGGTATTCAAGGCATTTTGGCAAGAAAAAAAAAATTGTCACAGTATTCAATTTGCTTGGCGATCCGATCTCAATGGTTTCTTCTGTTCCCCAAGTTTCTTTCTGTTGAATTCAAAAGTCAGAGTTTTCCTCCTCAGCTGGCTCAGGGCATGAGGGACATACCTGTAACAACAGGCTTTCCCCTCTGCTCATCATAAAAGCAAACTCCTCCTAATTTCCCTCCCACAAGCCTTCCAGATTCTGCAGCCCAGAGAGGGTCAAAGTCCTAACAGGCCAAAGAGAGGCTAATGTGGGCCTGGAGCAGAGGAGTCAAAAACCCAGGCCAGGCTTCTCTTCTCATTTTGTATGTTGTTGTGATTTATTCATCAAACAGAAAAAAATGAAGAGAAGATGCAGAGAAGAGGCAGTTCTGAAGCCCTGGACTGGTTCTTGGTGCAGAATGTCTCACACCACTCTTTCTCCTTGGTTTTCAGGGATTGCTACCTCTAGGCATCCTTACAGGGGATTTTCTCAGTGTGCCCAACTTCCCAGGGAGCCTTCCACTTTTCTTTGCTCCTTTTTCTGGAAGATAGTCTCCTCTCTCAGAGCCTATGAACCTAAAAGGAGCCCACCAATCGGAGAAAACAAGTGCCCAGATCAAGCCTAGGAACAAGACTTAGATGAGAGCCTTTGCCACCACCCACTACTCTGGGGGTCCTTCAGTAAAGGAGAGTTAAGCTCCCAACACTAGAAGAAGATTCTTCAGGCTCACTGAAAGCCCTTTTCTTCCAGGCCCCCAGCCCTCATTAATATCACTTGGCCCCTGTATTACCCACATTTACTGTCTCCCCATGAACCCCCAGACCACCACTCCCATTAGTACCAGGGATGCCCAGGTGGAACCCCCAGCACATCTGTTCCAGGTTCTTCCTATTGAATTCAACTCCACACACCCCGCCCCCAGGTGCGATCCTATCCCAACCCTAGCTACTACTTCAAGTTTTTCTCCCCCTAGCTCCTCAGGGAACTTCAAGCAACCTCCCTGCACATCCTTCCCTGTATTCCACCCCTTCCAGTCTCTGGCCCCCTTTTTTCCCCTCCCCTCTCTTCCTCTCTTCCAACCCAGACTCTGTCTCTCCCCTGCTCAGCCCCACCAATATCCTCACCTCAGATTCACTCTGCCCTCAGTGCCCCAGGAGACACCTCATTTTACATGAGGATGAAAAGAAGATACACAGTAGGTGATTGCAGAAGAATGACAACTTTTCTTTTCTGTTTTCCTCATTTCATTGTCTTCATTGGTGAAGATTTTCTTTCTTGTTCTTTTAAATCTTAATAACTTATTTTTCCTTTTACTGCTATTATTTTATTGCCCTTATAAAATTAAAATTTTCTTTTTTTCTATTAATTAAGTTTTCAGTGGTTAACTATGCTTTTGATCTTAGTGGTTTTATTTTTATACCTTTTCTAATAATTTTGGGTTAATTGGTTTATTTTCCAATTTTGGTAACGGCAAATTCAATTCATTAATTGTTTCATCTTTTCTTTTAATGTGACCATTCAGGAAAATGGATTTAGCTCAAAGAATACAATAGCTGTACCCTACTAATTTTTCCCCTCTAAACTTCATCATCATTTTCATGTAATTCTCTTCCAATAACTTGACTCAGTTTTAAAGCTGGTCATTCTTAATCACATCATTGATTCACATATATATCAGATATGGAGAGCTGAGGTAACAACTGATACAATTTCTGATCTGATTTGAGTGTCGAAAACTTTAGCCAATGCTTAATTTTTTCCCTTGCAGAAATGTTTAGGGATGCTATTTCTAATAAAATATTTTATATATGAATATCATTCCTTATCAGATTGTTCATCCTAAGATCACACTCGTTGTTTAATTCTTTCATGTGGCTCTTTTGACTGATACTGAGATTTTCATTGTTCAGTCCTTTTTTGGTCATGTCTGACTCTTTATGACTTCATTTGGGATTTTCTTGGCAAAGATGCTGGAGTGTTTTGCCTTTCCTTCTTCATTTATGTTATAGATGAGGAAACTCAGGCAAATAGGATTAAGTGACTTGCCCAGGATCATATAGCTAGTAAGTATCAAAGGCTGGTTTTCAACTCAAATCCTCCTGACACTCCATACAACTTAGCTATCCAATATTGAGTCTGTAGCCTGCTTAAACAGTTTGTTCACACTAAAAAAATTATAACTACCATTTTTAAAATGTACTACTATTAGTAATAGTATATAGTGCTTTAAGGTTTTCAAAGTTCTTTACAAATTTTATCTTATTTCACCCTTATCACTACCCTGAAAACCAGGTGCTATTATTATCTACATTTTACAGATGAGGAAACTGAGCACAGAGACATTAAGTGACTTGTACAGGATCCCACAGCTAGTAAAAATAGGAAGCTATTGTTGGGATTAAATGTGACTAACTACACTTCATCTGATACTTATGCAATTAATTTTCTGTACTCAGGCATAAGAGTTTACAGTTATCCTGCTTAAACTTTCTTATTTATATTAGATTCAGCTCATACATTGTAAAATAAAATGTTTTTGTTTTTGTTTTCCCAAATTTTGTCTTCACTCCATCACTGTGGAAAATTGAGTGTAACATTATGGAGCACAATTGAAAGTACATATTGAGCCAGGAATAAAGAGAGTCCAGTCTTAGAACTAAGACTAATTAACCAGCCACAAGACTTTTGACAAATTCCTTCTATCTTGGTCTTGATTTCTTCATTTATTTAATGAAAGCAAATAAAGGATAATGACTGAAGCTTTATTTCAGTGTCTCAGTTTCTTGGATCAAAGAAGAAAATTAACATACAATTATCAGCTACATTCTTGAGTTTGAAAAAAAATTGTGACTAGTGAAAAACCATAGTTTTGACCACCTCCATGTAAGAAAAGTTCTGAACCCTGCTGTGATGGCATCTGGAAATTCCTATCTTGGGTCATTGAGAAGACATATTCAGTTTGATTTGCTTTTCTTTCCAACCAATGTGGTGGACAGCATATCAACAATACACAATATTATTAATGCTTTTTCTTTTTTATACATCATGCTCATATGTACTTACTCTGACCTATATGCACTCTTTTTATTAATAAAAAAATGACCAAAAAAGGAGAAACAAAAGGTCAAAAAAACCCACTTATACCTCTGAAAGTACATTCCATACTCATAAATCCTCATTTCAATTAAAGAATGACTGCAGTGGGACAAAGCTGAGTCATAAAAATTATACAGCATTGAGGTTCACAACATTCATTATGTTCATATTATCAAAGACATTATGTACATAATTTTCTTGGTTCTGCTAACTTCATTTGGCATCAATTTGTACAAATCTTCCTTTCTTGTGTTTCTCTGAATTCCTCATATTCATTATCTGTTACAGTCAGATGCTATAATTTATTTTATCATTCTCCAAAGATTAGGTACCTACTTTTTATATTCAATTCTTTGTCAAACAAACACACATGGAGGCACATGTAAACACACACACATAAATATATATGTGCATATATGTACATGTATATATATAAACATACATGCATACATATATAGCTTTGATTTTATTTCTTTGGAAATATATACATAGCTGTGTTAAATCTGGGTTATACAATAATAAGAGCATTTTTAATATTTTAAACATTTTCTGAATTATCTATAATTACATAATTATTTGTCTATTCTGAATAGTATAATGTTTAGAGAAATTAATAGATCTCTCAAAATCATATTTGTATCTCTGTGTTCTCACAGTCCCTCAAACACTATTCCTTCTTTTGTCATTTTTGTTAATTTTCTAACTGAGTATTGGGTATTCAAAAATATCTTTATTTTCATTTGTATTTCTCTTATGATCAGTGATGAGAAACATGTTTAATACTTTGCAATTATATTGAAAATTTTCTGTTCATTTCCTTTGATTGCTATTTTAATTGGCAATGGTTCTCAATCTTATATGTTAGAACTCTAACAGCAAAATATTAAAGTTGCTAAAATTAGGAAATTTCTATCTGTGGCTCTACAAATTAGTTAACCATTTCTTTATAAATGAAGATCCTACACTATTCTCTCTCTCTCTCTCTCTCTCTCTCTCTCTCTCTCTCTCTCTCTCTCTCTCTTTCTCTCTCTCTCTCTCTCTCTCTCTCTCTCTTTGTGTGTGTGTGTATATATTTATATATATGCATATATATATATAATTTTTCTGTCAGCACTTTTCTCTTATAATTATTTTATTAAGTTACTTTAATGATAGTATATTCCCACAAGTTAACCCCTCTTATTTAATAGAACTATTCGATGTTTGTATATATGTGTGTGTGTGTGTGTGTGTGTCTGTGTGTGTAACTATCCTGATTTTAATAATATGATAATATATTTTATCTCATTTTTTTCCTCAGAAAAACACTGCAAAGTAGATGCTATTATTATCCTTATTTTAAAGATGAGGAAACTGAGACTGAGAGGTTAAAGAGATTATTCTTGGGTCACATGAATATTAGGTATCTGAGATAATAAATGAAAACTCCTCTAAAATCTAGGTCCAACACTTAAACACTGTACCACGTAACACTTTTTCATATCATGTCAAGTTTATATTTGGAAAGAATCCTCCTACCACTAGTTCTAAGTAAAAATAATTTGTATTCCTTTTTTCCAAGAACATTTCATTTTTTTTGTCTTCCTATCACCTTTAAATTTATCTTCAACCCATTTCTCTCATTTTTGGACTTTCTAGCTACTTGTTCTTTATGTATTTTATGAGACTAACAAGAGGTAGAGTTTCTGGAGTCTTGAATTTGAGCTTCTGATTATCATATATTTCAATCTTATCATGGAGCCTTTTAATGATTTCCCAATTTTCCAAAGCCAATATTAGTCACAGAGAAGCATTCATTTTGTTACAATTTGAGGAGATGACAATCTATTTCCACCTAATCCCTTCCTTCCCCACAAAAAAATTAGAAAACGTTAGATGCGAGTGTGTATCATTAATTCTATTTCTTCAAATTTAATATTAACACTTCCAGTCAAGATGGCAGCTTAGAGGCAGCAAAAGTTCAGACCTCTGAAAACCCTTCCTTACTAATCACAAACTGAATGATCCTAGGGGACTGAAATTCAAACTTAACAACAGGAGAGAACCGGGGAACCCTCATTCTGGACTCGGATAAAAAGGTATGCCCCTCAAAAGCCAGAATCCTAGATCACTCAAGTCTAAGGGGAAGGCAGAAGGAAGGTCCCAGGACCCCTTCCCCCAACCCAGAGCACAGAGCCCCTGGCAGTGGGAACCTCAGTGCCAGCAAAAGGGCCTCAGGGCCGGCTGTTCTGAAGGGTGCACCTTGAAAGCAACCTGGGCCAGTATCAGGAGCATCCAACACAGATGGCAGGGAAACAGAGAGATAAGGGAGGGAGCCTGTAGCCCCCTGGCTGGGTCCTTCCATCTGAGTCTCACAAGAGGTTTTTGCTTTGGGGCACATCCAGACCAACCCAGCTGAACCTAATCCCATCAGGAGCCATCAGAGCTCAGGGAGGCCAGGACCCCTCCCCCCTTACAGTGCAGGGTCTTCTGAAAGGACAGAAACCTCGGGGCATGCAAAGGGGTTGCTCTGAAGGGTGTACCTTGAAAGTTACCTGGGCCAGTCTTGGGCATCCAGCACAGACAGCAGGGAAGCAGCGGAGGTTTTTGCTTCAGGGCACATCCAGAACAACCCAGCTGAACATAATCCCATCAGGAGCCCTCAGAGCTCAAGGAGGCCATGACCCCTCCCCCCTTAGAGTGCAGTGCCCTCTGAAAGGACAGGAACCTCAGAGCCAGCAAAGACACTGAGGTACCTTGCGTACAGTGCTGTGCCAGGCTCAGAGCATGGAAGTAAGGCAGCAGAAAAGTAACTGGAGGGAACTGAGAGCAGTAACACCCGAAAAGCCAACAGGCAGGGGAGGGCAGACCCTGGGCTTCCCCGGGAAGACAGTGGAGCTGCAGAGAACGGACAATTTTCCTGTGGCTAAAGCCTTGGACCATCAGACAGATACACTAAGACCCAGTCCTCCTCACTCAGATAGAGATGGCAAACAGTACAGAAGTGCAAAAGCCTCCAAACAACAAGAAAAGCAAGAAGAAGGGGGTGACTTTGGACACATTTTATGTAACAAAAATACAAAATACAGAGGAGAAAGAAGAGGAAAGACAATTGTGCTAAAAGGAATATTAAAGTGGAGGAATTACATGGAGACTGGAACAACCTCCAGGAAGTGATGCAGAGCGAAAGGAGCAGAACCAGGAAAACATTGTACAAAGAGACTGATACATTGTGGTACAATCGAAGATGATGGACTTCTCCATTAGTGGCAATGCAATGTCCCTGAACAGTCTGTAGGGATCTAAAAAACACTATCCACAAGCAGAGGATAAACTGTGGGAGTAAAAACACCAATGAAAAGCAACTGCTTGACAACAGGGGTTCAGGGGATATGACTGAGGAGAGACTCTGAATGAACACTCTAATGCAAATACCAACAAAATGGAAATGGGTTTGAATCAAGAACACATGTGATACCCAGTGGAATCGCGTGTGGGCTATGGGAGAGGTGGTGGGAGGGTGGAGAGAGAAGAAAAGAAAATTATCTTTGTTTCCAATGAATAATGTTTGGAAATGACCAAATAAAAATTAAAAAAAAATTAAAAAAAAAAGAAGAGGAAACACAAACAAATGCTCCAAAACCTTCCAAAGGAAATGGAAATTCTCTACAAACTCTTGAAGGATTTAAAACGGAAATTATCAAAAAGATGGAAGCCTTCTGGCAGGAAAAATGGAAAACAATACAAAAGGAACCCAGCAATCTGAGAGACCAAAATATGCAAATGCAGAAACAGCTCGAAGCCTCAAAAAACAGGACAGACAAAACTGAAAAGGAAAACCAGTCTTTAAAGGTCAGAATCAGGCAACTGGAACACAATGATCTTGCAAAAGACCAAGAATTAATGAAGGAAAGTCAAAAGACTAAAGAATTAGAAGACAACATAAAATATCTCACTGACAAGGTCACAGACCTGGAAAACAGAGGAAGGAGAGACAATCTGAGAATCATTAGTCTACCAGAAAAGCCAGAAATAAACAGTATTCTTGATATTATAATACATGATATCATCTAAGAAAATTGCCCAGAGATTCTAGAAAAAGGGGACAAAATATACATTGAAAGAGTTCACAGAACACCCTCTACACTAAATCCCCAAAAGACAACTCCCAAGAATGTAATTGCAAATTCCAAAGCTTCCAAGCAAAAGAAAAAATCCTACAAGAAGCCAGAAAAAGACAATTTAGATATAAAGGAACACCAATCAGGGTCACACAAGACGTAGCAATTTCCACTCTGAATGACCATAAGGCATGGAACACGATATTCAGAAAAGCAAGAGAGCTGGGTGTTCAACCAAGAATTAGCTATCATCAAAAATGACTATATACTTCCAGGGGAAAGTATGGGAATTTAACAAAATATAAGATTTCCAAGCATTTGTAAAGAAAAGACCAGAGCACTGTGGAAAATTTGATATCCAAATGCAAAGAGCAAGAGAAACATGAAAAGGCAAATATGAAGGAACAAGAAAAATGTTATCTTTTTTCTTTTATTCAAACTCTCTTCTATAAGGACTACATTTATATCAATTTATATATATTAATATGTGGGGAAAATGTAATGTGTAACTCTCAAAAATTCTATGTATCATTATAGTAGTAAGAAGAATCACTCATAGGGAAAATTTGGGGCATCAAGATGATATGGAGAAAGGAGGGGATAGAAAATAAAAGGGAGGGGGGAATCATTGATGGTACTAAGATATACTCCAAGAAATAGAAAAAAAACTAAATAGAATAATCTTTCTCACACAAAGGTACACATGGGAAGGGGAGGGGAAGAATTCCCCTATAAAAAGAAGAGGAAGAGAGTTTATACTTAAACCTTACTCTCAGTGGAATCAACTCTGAGAGGGAAAGACATACAGATCCATTCGGATCTTGAATTTTATCTTATCCAACAGGGTAAGGGAAAAGGAAAAACCAAGAGGGGTAGTGGGGGAGGGAATACAAAAAGGGAGGGAAGAAGAGGGGGAAGAGGAAGGGAACAAAAAGGGAGGGGCTAGAAATGGAAACCTATCAAGGGAGGGGATAAGGGGGACTGATTTAAAATAAATCACTGGATTAAAAGTTTATAGCTAAAGAAGAATGGTCAGAATTAGGGGAGGATATCAAAATGCCAGGCAGTCCACAAGTAACAATCATAATTTTGAATGTAAATGGGATGAACTCACCCATAAAACATAGATGAATAGCAGAATGGATTAGAATCCAACACCCTAACATATGTTGTCTTCAAGAAACACACATGGGGAGGGTAGATACTCACAAGGTCAGATTTAAATGATGGAGTAATACTTTCTGGGCCTCAACTTATAGAAAGGAAGCAGGAGTTGTAATCATGATATCTGACAAAGCTAAAGCAAAAATAGACATGACTAAAAGGGATAGGGTAGGTAAATATATTTTGTTAAAAGGGACTTTAGATAATGAGGAACTATCACTAATCAACATGTATGCACCAAATAGTATAGCACCCAAGTTTCTAATGTAGAAACTAGGAGAATTGAAGGAGGAAATAGACAGTAAAACCATATTAGTGGGAGATTTGAACCAATCACTATCAAATTTAGAAAAATCAAATCAAAAAATAAATAAGAAAGAGGTAAAAGAAGTGAATGAAATCTTAGAAAATTAGAGTTAATAGATATGGAGAAAAATAAATAGGGATGAAAAGTAATACACCTTCTTCTTAGCACAACATGGCGCATTCGCAGAGACTGACCATACAATAGGTCACAAAAACATGGCATACAAATGCAGTAAAGCAGAAATAATAAATGAAGTCTTTTCAGATTATAAGGCAATAAAAATAATGATCAGCAAGAGTACATGGAGAACCAAATAAAAAATTAATTGGAAACTAAATATGATACTCCAAAATTGGTTAGTTAGAGAACAAATCATAGAAACAATTAATAATTTTATTGAGGAAAATGACAATGGTGAGGCATCCTTTCAAACCTTATGGGATGCAGCCAAAGCAGTAATCAGAGGAAAATTCATATCCCTGAGTGAATATATTAACAAATTAGGGAGGGCAGAGATCAATGAATTGGAAATGCAAATCAAAAAACTTGAAAGCAAACAAATTAAAACCCCCCAGCAGAAAACCAAACTAGAGATCCTAAAAATTAAGGGAGAAATTAATAAAATTGAAAGTGATAGAATTATTAAATTAATAAATAAGACTAGAAGCTGGTACTTTGAAAAAAACAAAATAAACAAAGTACTGGACAATTTAATAAAAAAAGGAAAGAAGAAAAGCAAATTAACAGCATCAAAGATGAAAAGGGGGTCATTACCTCCAATGAAGAGGAAATTAAGGCAATCATTAAAAATTACTTTGCCCAATTATATGGCAATAAATATACCAATCTAGGCAATATGGATGAATATTTACAAAAATATAAACTGCCTAGACTAACAGAAGAAAAAATAGAATTCTTAAATAATCCCATATCAGAAAATGAAATCCAACATGCCATCAAAGAACTCCCTAAGAATAAATCCCCAGGGCCCGATGGATTCACAAGTGAATTCTATCAAACATTCAAAGAATAGCTAATCCCAAAACTATACAAACTATTTGACATAATAAGCAAAGAGGGAGTTCTACCAAATTCCTTTTATGACACAATCATGGTACTGATTCCAAAACCAGTCAGGTCAAAAACAGAGAAAGAAAATTATAGACCAATCTCCCTAATGAATATAGATGCAAAAATCTCAAATAGGATACTAGCAAAAAGACTCCAGCAAGTGATCAGAAGGGTCATCCACCATGAGCAAGTAGGATTTACACCAGGGATTCAGGGCTGGTTCAATATTAAGAAAACCATTCACATAATTGACCATATCAACAAGCAAACCAACAAAAATCACATGATTATTTCAATAGATGCAGAAAAAGCCTTTGATGAAATACAATACCCATTCCTATTAAAAACACTAGAAAGCATAGGAATAGAAGGGTTCTTCCTAAAAATAATAAACAATATATATCTAAAACCATCAGCTAATATTATCTGCAATGGGGATAAACTAGATGCATTCCCAATAAGATCAGGAGTGAAACAAGGATGCCCATTATCACCTCTACTATTTGACATTGTACTAGAAACACTAGTAGTAACAATTAGAGAAGAAAAAGAAATTGAAGGCATTAAAATAGGCAACGAGGAGACCAAGTTATCGCTCTTTGTGGATGACATGATAGTCTACTTAAAGAATCCTAGAGATTCAACCAGAAAGCTAATTGAAATAATCAACAACTTTATCAAACTTGCAGGATACAAAATAAACCTGCATAAGTCATCAGCATTTCTATATATTTCCAACACTGCTCAGCAGCAAGAACTAGAAAGAGAAATCCCATTCAAAATCACCTTAGACAAAATAAAATACTTGGGAATCTATCTCCCGAGACAAACACAGGAACTATATGAACACAACTACAAAACACTCTCCACACAACTAAAACTAGACTTGAGCAATTAGAAAAACATTAACTGCTCATGGGTAGGACGAGCCAATATAATAAAAATGAACATTCTACCCAAACTTATTTATCTATTTAGTGCAATACCCATTGAATTTCCAAAAATTTTCTTTACTGATTTAGAAAAAAACATAACAAAGTTCATTTGGAAAACAAAGGGTCAAGGATATCCAAGGAAATAATAAAAAAAAATACAAAGGAAGGGGGCCTTGCAGTCCCAGACCTCAAACTATATTACAAAGCAGCAGTCATCAAAACAATTTGGTACTGGTTAAGAGACAGAAAGGATGATCAGTGGAATAGACTTGGGGCAAGTGACCTCAGCAAGACAGTATATGACAAACCCAAAGACCCCAGCTTTTGGAACAAAAACTCAGTATTAAACTGCTGGGAAAATTGGAAGACTGTGTGGGAGAGATTA
Organism: Monodelphis domestica; assembly: GCF_027887165.1. NCBI lineage: Eukaryota > Metazoa > Chordata > Mammalia > Didelphimorphia > Didelphidae > Monodelphis > Monodelphis domestica. The sequence continues at coordinate 218,394,542 of NC_077228.1, read as the reverse complement.
GGTTTGGATCAACACCTCACACCCTACACCAAGATAAATTCAAAATGGGTGAATGACTTGAACATAAAGAAGGAAACTATAAGTAAATTAGGCAAACACAGAATAGTATACATGTCAGACCTTTGGGAAGGGAAAGACTTTAAAACCAAGCAAGATTTAGAAAGAGTCACAAAATGTAAAATAAATAATTTTGACTACATCAAATTAAAAAGCTTTTGTACAAACAAAACCAATGTAACTAAAATCAGAAGGAAAGAAACAAATTGGGAAACAATCTTCATAAAAAACTCTGACAAAGGTTTAATTACTCCAATGTACAAAGAGCTAAATCAATTGTACAAAAAATCAAGCCATTCTCCAATTGATAAATGGGCAAGGGACATGAATAGGAAGTTTTCAGATAAAGAAATCAAAACTATTAATAAGCGCATGAAGAAGTGTTCTAAATCTCTTATAATCAGAGAGATGCAAATCAAAACAACTCTGAGATATCACCTCACACCTAACAGATTGGCTAACATGACAGCAAAGGAAAGTAATGAATGCTGGAGGGGATGTGGCAAAGTCAGGACATTAATGCATTGCTGGTGGAATTGTGAATTGATACAACCATTCTGGAGGGCAATTTGGAACTATGCCCAAAGGGCAATAAAAGACTGCCCTTTGATCCAGGCATAGCACTGCTGGGTTTTTACTCCAAAGAGATGATAAGGAAAAAGTCTTGTACAAGAATATTCATAGCTGCACTCTTTGTGGTGGCCAAAAATTGGAAAATGAGGGGATGCCCTTCAATTGGAGAATGGCTGAACAAATTGTTTTATATGTTGGTGATGGAATACTATTGTGCTAAAAGGAATATAAAAATGGAGGAATTCAATGGAGACTGGAACAACCTCCAGGAAGTGATACAGAGTGAAAGGAGCAGAACCAGGAAAATATTTTACACAGAGACTGATACACTGTGGTACAATAGAAGGTAATGGATTTCTCCATTAGTTTCAATGCAATATCCCTGAACAATCTGCAGGGATCTAAAAAACACTATCCACAAGCAGAAGATAAACTGTGGGAGTAAAAACACTGATGAAAAGCAACTGCTTGACTACAGGGGTGGAGGGGATATGACTGAGGAGAGACTCTAAATGAACAATCTAATGCAAATACCAACTACATGGAAATGGGTTCAAATCAAGAACACATGTGATACCCAGTGGAATTGGGCGTGGGCTATGGGAGAGGTGGTGGGAGGGAGGGGAGAGAAGAAAAGAAAATGATCTTTGATCCAATGACTAATGTTTGGAAAATGACCAAATAAAATGTTTAAAAAAATTAATATTAACTTTCTCTAACTAGAAGGAAAACTAAGAAATTTGGCTACTGGTTTTCTATAAAAAGTCTTCACATTTGTTTATATATATGTTAGAGGTATTAGCAGTAAGATGTTTTGGAAAATAAAAAAAATTAGAAATTTTATTGTTGAAAATATTTGGAATAATTTGCATATTTTCCTAAATAAATGACAAATATATAGAAATAGCAATAGAAAGGAATAGCATGAGGGAACTTACATTGAAAGCTAGCGGTAGAAAGAGAGGTTCAGGAAAGAATGTATACAGGAGATGGTGCCATACATAAGTCTTGAAGGAATCCCGGGATTTGAATACTGCTACACAACCACTATTAAAAAATAAACACCATACTATTGAGAGGAAGAGAAGAAGAGGAGGAGGAGTGGGAGGAGGAGGAGGAAGAGGAAGAGGAAGAGGCAGAGGAGGAAGAGGAAGAGGAGCGGGGAAAATATGGGGAGGGGGAGAAGATATTATGGCAAGGCTACTTATTCTTCAGTTCCATTTCACTTTTTTTACTTTCCTTGATTCTTTTATTCCTTCCTTCCTTTTTTCCCCCTTTCCTCCTTCTTTCTTTCCCTTCCTTCCCCATGAAAAGATGTTCAAAAACACTGATTAGAGAAAGGTAAATTTAAAAACTTCTGAGATAGCACCTCATACATATCAGATTGGTTATCATGTGTAAACCTTAAAATTTCTTAGACTTATAAATGTTGGAAATTTCACCATTGGGAAATCTCATACTTGAAAAATTTCCTACTGATAGTCTATTGGAATGTTAACCCCCTTGGCATGGGGGGTCTTTCTCCTCCCTACTTAAGATTACTTTAGGACAGAAACCTTTTGCTGGACAATGGAAAGGGCTTTGACCTATGCTTAAGCATAGAACAGGAAGTTCTTTGAGTCATGATTGATTTTAGAATTGATACAATAGAGATACTTGGAATGCCAGAACCAGGTCTTGGAACTTCCAATCTCCACCCTGCTCAGGGTAACAGGATTTAGGAAGGGCTGCAGCAAAGGATCAAGATTTAATTATTTGAGAATATGACCTTCAACAGACATGTGCAAAGCCACAGACCTCTGGGCGGTCCTGGGTTAAGCTAGAGCCACCATTGGCACAGGGAAGACATGGACAGTGATTGGTAGATGTGAGAACTGAGGGGAGGGAACTTGGATGGTTTCCTTAAAGATAGCAGGGTCTGAGGACTGAGGGGATGTTGGAGAGGTTTTGCTCTGAGAGGTTGTGCTCTGAGAAGCTTGCTCTGAAGGAAGCTGGAGGTGGAGGCCCCTGAGACTGTTTCTCCATTTTGGTCACGTGAGTGATAGGGACTGATCTCTTTTCTTTGCCTCAGCTATCTAAGGGCTTGGGCCTTTTGGCCCAGCCTAAACAGAGGGGGTATTTAAGCCCTATTCCCTTTCATTAAGGAATTACATAGCTGAATTCCTTGGCGACCTTAAATTAATATATATCAGTCTTTTAAAGTGATTTCCTTGTCACACATGACAAAATAAGAAGATAAATGCTAGAGTGTATATAGAAAAATAGAAGACTAAGGTACTATTTGTGGAATTGTGAAGAGGCCCAGCCATTTTGGAAAGTAATTTGGAAATCTTCCCAAAAGGTTATTTTAGAACACAATGCCCAAGATGGTCAGATATGGACCTTGAAGAATTGCGAAAAACAGCTATATGTGTTTTAAAGGGAAACAAAGAAAATGAGGAAGAAAATAATGATGACATGGAGGAAATGAAGAAAAAAATAAGATATTTAATAGATAGGATAACTAAATTAGAAAGTGGGCATGATAATGAACCAACGACAATTGCCCCTCTCCAGAAATCCAATTATCAATCCATTACTTGCCACTTCTATGAGAAGAAGGGCCACAAAATGATGGAATGTAGAACCTTTCTTAAGATGATTGGAAGGAATACACAGTTTAATAATAGCTTTAGAAATAATAACTATAGAAATGATGATAATGTTTATAGAAACCAGAATTCTAGAAATTATAATAATGACTATGGAAATAATTATAATGAATATAGAAATAAGAACTTTAGAAACCAGAATTATAGAAATAGGAATTGGGAAAATAATGACAATGCTCCAAATGAAGAAAATTATAATGATAATGAACAACAACAATATATGAGAAATGGCGCTCGTCCAAAAAATACTCGAGGCTCTAATACCCTCAGAGAGGTGCCCTTCAGGAGGGTGCCCAGGGAACTTCCCAGTATAATGAAGATGATTCTTCTTAGATTGTATTGATTTTGTTGATGTTAATTAACCTTTTTCAGTTTTTTTCTCCTCTCCAAATAGTAGGAAAGAATGAATAAAGAACTTAAGACTATGATTGGCAAATTATGCACTGAGACCCATTTAAAATGGCCTGAAATTCTCCCTCTGGCCCTATTTTATCTTAGAAGCAGGCCTAGAGGAGACTTACATATTTCACCATTTGAGATGCTTTATGGACATCCACCTATACAGGCTAAGCCTTTCTCCCCGGCTTATACATCGCTATTAGGGGGAGATATTACTATTGCTTCCTATATACAGGAGTTACAGCACAAACTACGTGAACTTCATGAATCTGGAGCTGCTGTACAAGCCGGACCATTAGACTTTTCTCTGCATGACCTGACCCCTGAAGATAAAGTTTATATCAAGAATTTCAAGTGAACTGGAGCAACTCAACCTTCATGGGAAGGACCATTCCAAATATTATTAACTTCTCCAACATCTATAAAGATTGGAGAAAGGGACTCTTGGATTCACTGCTCACATGTGAAGAAAGCATCTTCTGCTGAGACTGATTGACTCTATCCTATCATATGAATTGTGACTCTATCTTATCATATGAATTGGAGATAATAATCCATAGACAAATGGATGCTGTTTTTTTTTCAAGAATATATTGAATTACTGATTTTTTTCTTATTTTTCTTATTTCTTTACTTTTATTTTTTGATCAGAATATTTGAATTTTTTCTCATTTTTTGTACTGAAGGTACACATAATTAATATTAATATTATTTTTTCCTGCAGTAATACAAGTTAATATATATACTCTTGCTATAATATCAATATATGCCTAAAAGCTTTAAACTAAGCTTTAAACCTGCCATTTATTGATAAAATATTATAGGACTGTGATTAATGTTTGTGTCTGATTCCAGGAAAAGGGATAAAAACAAGGAGCACAGACTAAACCTGAATAGTGCCAATAGAGCACACAAGAAATATTAAAGTGAGACTCGAGGTTGCGATGCTTAACTTATGTTTAAGTCGTAGGACTTCCTTGTATCTACACTCTTTACGAAGTACTCAAACAAGTACAAAGCTTGACTATCATGCTGGCTCCCTATATCCCTGAAGAAAAAAAAATCAGACGAGGGAATGACATTTCCCCATCAAAATAGAATTCTAATTCTTTTCTTCTTATATTATGGCAACTTCCTGTAGTCTTGGCTACAAATGGCTAAGTGAAATATTACTGCATACTGTCCTACATACTTGTGGGATAGAAATCACTTTAAACTGGACCTATACAAGGCCTATTTTGATTTTTTCTTATGTTTTTGATTATTTTTCTATTCTTTCGATAATTGACACATACACCCCCATAACTGAACATTGCATTCTGAGCTAAAGTTGATATTTTTTTTTAATACTTACTTCACGGGGGATTGTATTTTAATTTAAATTCTAAGAATTTTTGAATTTTTTTGAGATTGTATTTTTATAAAAATCCAAGAATTTTGAATTTTTTTTAAGATTTTACTGTTATAAAAAAAATCAAAGATTTTGATTCTGTTCGAGAAAAGATCTTCAAGAAAGAAGCTTGAAATTTTTATATCCAGAGAATGAATTGTTGCAGAAAGATGTCGAAAACCTACACTTCATCAAGAAGATCAAGAATGAACTTTGGATATGATTGATTGGACTGAACTTTTGATTGAACATTTATTGTAATTGTACACATTTATGCCAAAAGGGACTGCCCCTAATTTGGCTTTCTGTCAATGCGCCTAGCAAAACATTGGTTTTGCTTTCTTTTCTTTTCTATTTCATCTCTCACTATTCTAATTTCTGTTAGAAAATTGAATATTGTGTATATCTATAGTTAGAAGTGCATTTAGAACTACAAAATGATTATGTTAAATGATCAATGGGGAGACTAGTCTCCCAATGATCATCAGGGCTGATTGTAAACCTTAAAATTTCTTAGACTTATAAATGTTGGAAATTTCACCATTGGGAAATTTCATACTTGAAAAATTTCCTACTGATAGTCTATTGGAATGTAACCCCCTTGGCATGGGAGGGTCTTTCTCCTCCCTACTTAAGATTACTTTAGGACAGAAACCTTTTGCTGGACAATGGAAAGGGCTTTGACCTATGCTTAAGCATAGAACAGGAAGTTCTTTGAGTCATGATTGATTTTAGAATTGATACAATAGAGATACTTGGAATGCCAGAATCAAGTCTTGGATCTTCCAATCTCCACCCTGCTCAGGGTAACAGGATTTAGGAAGGGCTGCAGCAAAGGATCAAGATTTAATTATTTGAGAATATGACCTTCAACAGACATGTGCAAAGCCACAGACCTCTGGGTGGTCCTGGGTTAAGCTAGAGCCACCATTGGCACAGGGAAGACATGGACAATGATTGGTAGATGTGAGAACTGAGGGGAGGGAACTTGGATGGTTTCCTTAAAGATAGCGGGGTCTGAGGACTGAGGGGATGTTGGAGAGGTTTTGCTCTGAGAGGTTGTGCTCTGAGAAGCTTGCTCTGAAGGAAGCTGGAGGTGGAGGCCCCTGAGACTGTTTCTCCATTTTGGTCACGTGAGTGATAAGGACTGATCTCTTTTCTTTGCCTCAGCTATCTAAGGGCTTGGGCCTTTTGGCCCAGCCTAAACAGAGGGGGTATTTAAGCCCTATTCCCTTCTCTCTCTCTCTCTCTCTCTCTCTCTCTCTCTCTCTCTCTCTCTCTCTCTCTCTCTCTCTAATACCTTTCTTCCTCCTGTTTGTAATTAAACTCCATAAAAGGTTAACTGCTGACTTGAGTTTTCATTAAGGAATTACATAGCTGAATTCCTTGGCGACCTTAAATTAATATATATCAGTCTTTTAAAGTGATTTCCTTGTCACACATGACAAAATAAGAAGATAAATGCTAGAGTGTATATAGAAAAATAGAAGACTAAGGTACTATTTGTGGAATTGTGAAGAGGCCCAGCCATTTTGGAAAATAATTTGGAAATCTTCCCAAAAGGCTATAGAATTCTGCATAACCTTTGACCCAGCTGTACCATTACTAGATGTGTAACCCAAAAGAGATGAAAGAAAAAGGAATGAGATTTATATGAACAAAAATATTCATAGCAGATTTTCTCTGTGTGTGTTATAGCAAAGAACTAGGAATCAAAGGGATGCCCATCAATTTGAGAATGGCTATACAAGTTTTGGGTTATTTCTGGGATGGGATAATTTTGTGCTATAAGAAATGATGACCATGATAGTGTATCAGAAACCCCTGGGATAACTTATATAAACTGATGCAAAGTAATGTGAACAGAACCAGAAAAAAGTTGTATGGAGTAATAGCAACATTGTAAGAATGATTAAACTGTGAAAGACTTAGCTACTCTAATCAAGACAATGATTAAATAGTTCCAAGGAACCAGTGATGAAAAATGCTGTATACCTCCAGAGAGAGAACTGTGTAACTCTGAGTGCAGATCAAAGCTTTTTTTATTTTCTTTTTTTCTATCTGGCTAATATATAAATATGCTTTGTTTAATTTTATATGTAAAAGTGACATTGTATTCCTTGACTTGAGGGAGATAGGAGATAGAAGAGATGAAAAGAATTTAAAATCTCAAAACATTTAAAATAATAATTATTGAAAATAAATAAATAAATATTAAAGGAAAATATCATATATTTAGCAGGTAAGGCAGCAGAAGGTAGGTGTGATCCAAGTTTGAAGTTTGACAGGGCTAGATCAGCATTATAAGAGACAAAGGACCTAGGAAGAAAGTATTGAATTTAAATGGTTCACCAAAGGATCCAGAGGGGAAAAGGGAAGGGAGAGTAACCATTGTAAGGATCATTCCCTGACAAAGAACTTAGAGTTTGAAGAACTGGAAAACACTTTTATATGAAGAACAGGATTTAAGGTAGCAAAGAAAAAGGGGAGGAGATATCACAATAGATGGTAATCATACAAGGAACTTTCAGAGTTCATTAAGGTAGAAGCAGTGTATTTGCGAATGATGACAAGATTTAGTATTTGACCATCTTTGTATGTGACTAAGACGGAATATAGGGCTAGATAAGAGGAAATGAGTGAGTTTAATAACTGCAAAGTAAGAATGTTTGAGAGAACATCTATATATCTATATCTATCTATCTCTCTATCTATATGCTCTAGTATGTGAGCAGGAACTGAGGAGAGGAAGACTGTGAATCAGGTACTGAACACAGTGTAGAAAGGAGAGCATCCTGGAGGACATTAAGCAAATAGTAGCCCACAAAAATGATTGGGTCATAGATATGGATTAAGTGAACTTTAAGGGAAGAAGGTGTTCCTGAGTGATACTGGGAGAGGAAGAATCTGGACATGGAATGCAATGGGGATCAAGGAGAGCTCTATACATGTTCCACAGGATGTGATCTTTATTATATCAGTATTAAAGGTACTGTTGTGTTTTCACTAAGTTAACCAATGGCCTTAGACAAGACACACAACATCATCGACAACAACAGCAGATATTTATATAATACTTTAAATGTACTCCTTTTTGAGCCTTACTATGGCATGAGATATGTACTATAACCCCCAAGTTACAGATAAAGAAACTGCGGTGTGGAGACATTAAATAACTTTTCTATAGCCACTTAGTGTGATAGGAAGGATTTGAACATTAAGACCTTAGTAAAAAGTCAAACACTCTCTGGGATTCAGTTTCTCTAGTTACACAAGAATAATTTTCTTATTTTCTACCCCCCTTCTAAGTAATGATGGGCAGAGAAAAGAGAATTGGAGCTAGCATTTGAAGACCTCAGTGAAAGTCCAACCTCTGCTATTTATTAACTGTGTGATTTGGAACAAGCCCTCACCACCCTCCCCTCACCCTTGTCCCTAGGTTCCTCATCTTTAAAATGAGGATGTTGTATTAAATGACCTATAAAGTCCCTTTCTATGTTAACATTCTGTAGTTCTTCTTGGAGTTCATAAAAGAGGGGCTTCATGAAACTAAATTATTTGAATTAAAAGTTAAGAGACTCAAAGGAGAATCAAGAGTAGAAGAGAAAATTCAGGCTACTTGGGTCTATAAAAACATCTGAAATTGGATAAGGCAAGCTCACCATGTAGTAGGATTTGCCCATCTTGTGACCTGTCTCCCTCAGCATGATAAACCAGACAAGTGGATGCTCTGACTCACATTCCAAGTAGATGAGACATTAGAGGCAATCAGGTTAAGGGTCAGGCATGGGTATGTGGTTATCAAGAAGGAGGAATTAAGTAAAATTACCTCAGCTGAAGATCATACCAGGCCAACTAACAATGGAATTTCCCAGAAATTGTCAGGGGAGTGAGAGTAAAGGTAGAAAGAACAACAACAATGCAATAAAAAGAATTGGTTTCAGAATCTGATAGCCTGGTTTTGAAATCTGGTTTGAACTAATATTTACTAGTTATAGTTACCAGCCAGTAATTTAATTTATATGTCTCAGTTTCTCCTTGAGTAAAATGAGAGGTTTGGACTAAATGGTGTCTTCCAGCTCCAGATCAATTATCCTAAACTGTTAAGAGGCTCCTCTTCTATTTACTATATCAAGGTAGTTTTCAGAGGGCTTTGTTACATCTTCTGTTTCTAAGGTAAAAGAATGTTGCCCTGAGAAAGAAAAAAACTAAAAGAGTAGGGTGAAAGCCCTGTTACTAGAGAGGCCAGGCAAATCTCCAAGATATCAGAACATTAGGCATTGTTTTGTGGCTTCAGCCTATTGTTACTCATTTCAGTTCACCCAGTCTAAAGGCATTTATATACCAGGCATTATGCTAGAAGTTGCGCTTATAGATACAAAGAATGAAACAAATCCTACTCATGAGTAGCTTACATTCTATTGTGAAAAATAACATATACATATAGTTAACATATTATTAACATATTTCATTAATATATTTTAGGGAAAATTATATTAGTAGAGGAACTGGAAGGGCCAGGGAAGACTTCATATAGAATGTGGTATTTGAATGATGTCTTAAAAGAAGAGATAGATTCTATGAGATTTAGGTAAACTACTGATGAAATGGAGAACACTCCACACATGGGGGACTTCCTGTGCAAAATCATAGAGATGGGAAATGGATTATTGAATCTGAGGAACAGAAGAAAGGCCAATTTGGCTAAGGGAAAGAGTTCAGAAAGGATACTAATATACAATATTCCACAATCAAAACATATTTAATAAGCACCTACCATTTGCATCATACTGTTTTGAGTGCTAAAGAAAGGTAAAATGGCCTAGTTACTAAATGGATCAATGAGTGCAGGTACCATTGCATTATGGGAGAATCTCTCCTAGTCTCCTTGCATCCCTCTCTTTCCTGTTATCATTGGTGATTAATAAAGGATTATGACAATATAAAGGTGCAGTTAGCTGACAAGTAGTAGGTATCTCACCTTCCTTTCATGGTTCAGATGGTAGATTGTAGTGTAAGAGGAATGAATATTCTTCTAAGCATCCTGAAATATGGAAAGAGAGCTGTAAGAGATCAGGAGCCACATTGCTGAAAAAAGGGAAAGGGTCTTTAAAGAGTCTTTGGTACTTTAACCACATACCAAGCAGACTGCTTGTGTTTTTACATCTCCCTTATGGAGCTGGGAGGTAGTCTGAGCCTGTTTTAAGTTTTCCTTTGAATTGGGAACCTGTGGCAGCTGCAGTAAATAACTTTTCCTAGATGCAGACATTAAGGAGTTAAGCACTCACCCCCATTTTTTTTTCCTTTTTAGCATTAAGATAATAAAAAGCACACTTTTTAAAACTAATTTACCCTCTAAAAAATTAAAGCATTTTTACCACTGTTTGCTTTTCCAGTGTCTTTAATTTGGGTAATTGCTTAGTCAACTTTCAAAAACATATATTCTGCCTTAAAAAAACATCAGAATATGACGGATCACCTTCATTTTCATTTCAGATTTGGCATGCAGGACCCAGATTGTGTATTCTTTCCATGGCGCCACACCAGCCTGGGATACTTAATTAATTTCCTTTCATTTGTGCAGGCTTGCACTTAAAGAGACAGTATCCCATTTTGATGGCTTGGCTTTGGCTTCCATTCAAAAGTGTCACTTCTTAAATCTTCTCCCCCCACCCCCCACCCCATGCTTCTCAGAGTGCTACATGGCAAAGAACTGGTGTTCCCCCCACCAATCACCCTTTTCTTCTCCACCATTTCTCTCCACTTGAGCTATTTTTTTTTTACCTAAACTAATCTCTCCAAAGAGGGAAAAATTAAAAAGGATGCATAAGATTTTTTTTTCAATTTCTTCTTGGCATCTTCTTTATTTTGGCAGCAAGACTGCTAGTAACTGTTCATAATCATTGGGCATGATAGAAAATGTTTGATTAGAGGGTTTTCATTCAATTAATATTTTCCCTTTTCCAATGAAGATTCACCATTTTCTCCATTACAAATCTCTATCATCTATAAGAGTAAGAATGGCTTTCTTAAAGATTTTTTTTTATACCCATGGCAATCAATCTGTGTGCTTTCTTGCTCCGTATAGAGGAAGTGAGTGAACTAGGTGTTTATGAAAGAAAGGAGTGTCATAGCACCAAGAGACGAAAGAAATCATTGGATCTATAACTAAAGCCATAACTCTGATGGGGATCATCAGAGTTTAACTCCAGGTTCCTGGAAACAGAGGCTGCTACCATAATTTACAGAACACTGGCAGGTAGAAATAACTGACCTTAGAACCTAGGTAGTAATAATCATGAGTTAAACTAATGGCAGCTGTCACATGAGATTATTTCCTCCCCCCTCATTCTCTGCTTGAGATCCTACTCCCAATCTTATACTATATGCTTCAGTGTTAGCCTCCATTCCAAATTGACTTGCATTTTCAACACACACAGAGACTGTTTACTGAAGTCTCTGATTCCTAGCCAAAAGAGCAGTACCTTGGAATCTTTCTCACAAGTGCTCTGTGGCCCATGTTCTGAGGTATCTCCCTGTTGCTTCCCACACACGCTCACTTCAATCCACCTTGTTTCAGGTACAAGAATTACTTGCATAAATACTGGCATAATTTTCATCAGTGCACCTGGTTATTTAAGGACAGACTTCCCTGGCATCTTAGCAACTCTACCTTCATTCTAATCAGCACCATGCAAAGGGACTCCCCTCTCGGGTATTAAATTACAACTCAGCAACATTCTAAGATTATAGGTGGAAAAAATATGAATGTTGATTCAACATGAGACTGGCACAGCTAGGTTAAGCTCCACTTGTTTCATAAAAGGGAGAGCAGTTAGGTGACAAATTGAACAGAGTGTTAGACTTGAGAGTAAGAAAAACCAAAGTTCAAATCCTAACTTGAATCCATACTAGTCATTTGACCTTGGGCAAATCATTTAATCTCTTTTAACCTCACTTTCCTCATCTTTATTTTTTTTTGGAAAATGTTATTTAATTAGTTACTTTAGAATATTTTTCATGGTTACAAGAATCATGTTGTTTCCCTCCCTTCCCCCCAACCCCCTCCCGTAGCCAACGTGCAATTCCACTGGGTTTTACATGTGTCATTGATCAAGACACTTTTCTCATCATTACAATGAAGATAATAATGGCACCTACCTCACAGGGTTCTTGTAAGAATCAAATGTGGTTGCATATGTTAAGCACTTTGAAAACCTGAAAGTATAAAATAAATACTTGATAATTATTATTGTTATTATTATTACCATTTATCCTTAACTTAGAGAGGTATTCAGTTAGGAGAAATAAGTATCTTTGGCAGTTAGAGTTTCCAGGTTCCTATTAATGACATTGCTAATTAGGGTTTCCCATTAAAATGATATTTTTTACTTCAAATCAAGATCATTCTACTATTGTTTAACTTATGAGACCAACAAGATGGAAGACTAGACACTTTCCTCAATAACTTCTTCTAATCCACATTCTCAGAGAAATATTGCATCAGGTATAGATCAGTTCCAGTAGAATCCATAAGACAAAAAAGTAAGACTCAAGGTAAAACAGTTCCTGCAATTTAATATCAGAAAATACTTGTCCCTAAAACCCTCACTGGGTACTTAATTTCTACCAACTTCTATGTCTTTGTCAGTATTAACAAGCTGACATCTCAGGTTATTCCTGGGATCATTATTAGGATCTCTTACTTTTTTGGAGACCCACTTCACTCCTTATAGGCTCTCCAAACTATCTGAAAGTAGCATACTAGAGGAAAAGAAAATCCATTTGAAGATACTAAAGATCTAGAATGTCAAGGAGCAAAAATGAAAAAGGTTGAAATGAAATAGAGGGGAGAATAGAACTTCTATAACTCAAATTATAGAATTAAATAATAATAATTAAGGTCATTTGTTAATGTTTGAAAAAATAGAAAACTGGCTCAATTGAACAGATCAAAAAAAGGAAGGATCATAAATAATAGAAATAGTTGAACTCAAAAACCTAATTATTGATAAGCCTGAAAACATTAATTGCCTAAAATTATTGAAAAACAAAATTTGAATATATTTAACCTCAAATAATTGTTTAAATAGAAGTAAATCATATGCTTTTCAGAGTAATGGATAGGGTATTAATTCTTAACCAAGAGAGACAGATGCACAAGTTGTTGGAGCCATCCCTAATCTCCTAGGAGAGCTGATTTTTAAACTTTTAGTGTAAACATTTGCACCTAAAAATCAGCAGTAAGTACAAATCAGGACTTGAAATATTGATTTGTTGATTAAACTTAAGTATAAATAGTGCAGTTTAAGTTAAAAGTATATCGTGGGAGGGGGCAGCTGGGTAGCTCAGTAGATTGAGAACCAGGCCTAGAGTCAGGAGGTCCTAGGTTCAAATCTGGCCTTAATGACTTCCTAGCTGTGTGACCCTGGGCAAGTAACTTAACCCCCATTGCCTAGCCCTTACCACTCTTCTGCCTTAGAAGGTAAGGGTGTTTTTTTTTTTTTTTAAAGTGTATTGTGGGGACAGCTAGAAGGTTCAGTGGATTGAAGAAACAAGCTCAGAGATAGGAGGTCTTGGGTTCAAATTTGTTCTTAGACACTTCCTATCTATATGATCCTGGGCAAGTCACTTATTCCCCATTTATGTAGCCCTTAACACTCTTCTGCCTTAGAACCAACAAACAGTAATGATTCTAACAAAGGTAAGGGTTTCTTGTTGTTTTGTTTTGCTTTTTATTTAAAGAAAAATGTATGATAAAAATCTATCTAATAAACATATAACAATCAAGTTATGAAGAAAATTAGCCAAAATAGAACAATATATGTGCTCAAAGTTTATGACTATACAATTTTCAAAAGAATTTCAAATAATTTCATAAGTTTTTACCTTATAAAAATGTTCCAAATAATGAATAATATGAGAAAGTAAATGCAAAGCAACACTGAGGTTTCATACCACACCCAGAAAATTAGTGAAAATGACAGAAGATAAAAATAGTTAATTCTGAAAAGGCTGTCATAGCTATTTTTGGAAAGTATGCATCTTTTATGGCTAGAATGATGTTTTTAATAAAAAGGTCATCAAAAATATTATTTCTCCTAATACTCTTCTAAGGAATACTAAATGATCTTAATATATTGATGGGCAACTGTCACAAAGTAATTTAGAAGAAGTTACCTTGTTCTACTGACTCATTTTTTATTATCATCTATAGCTAGCTAGATAGATAGGTAGATAGATAGATAAGATAGATGAGATAAGATTGGTGAGAGATATAGAGATATGTTTGATCCAATTTAGCTACTTTTTCCACTTTTATTAACTAGTGCCATTTGTACTTCTTCTTTAAGTATCTAAGGAATTGTGATTGTGGTGGTTCCAATATTTTTCATTAAGAACATTTATTATAATTTTGGCAAACATTTTCCATTCATCTTAAGATTATGGTATTCTTTCAGGATTTTTCATTCAAAAATAAAAAATAAAACATACACAAAGAACTACTTAGTAAGAAATAAATAAATGGCAAAGATATTAATGATACACAAAAATCTGGGGAAAAACCAAAAGACTGAAAAATTGGAAAACTATGAGAAATGCACTATCAAAAATAACTAACTCCTTAAATAATGAAAAATAATTGAAAAATATGTAATATGGCATAATGATTTTTAAAGTACAATATCTGAATACAATATTTCAAGAAATCATAAAATAAAAGTTCCCATAATCAGAAGGTAAAGTGAAAATATATAGTATGTATAGTTCCCTCACCAAAAAAAGAACAAAGCAAATCCAAAAAAAAATTCATACAAAAAATGATTTCTAAACATCAGAACTTCTAGATCAAAGATAAAAACATAAGCATCCAGAAAGAGAAAAGATGAAATCCTAAGAAACCACAACGAATCACAAAAGATAATGCTGCACATTTAGTAAAGGAAAAGGAAGCCCTAATTATAAAAATAACAACTTCATGTGTGTTGTATGTGTTCATGTATGTGAACATACATATTTTATATTATTAGAACCAACATCCTAAAAAAAGGAGAAGAAATAACCACTAGAACCAAATTGGGAACAATGAGTATAAAATTTCAGGGAAGTGACTTTTCCAAGAACACAAAACTAGTTAATATAGTTAGTTTCATTCAATTAGCATTTATTAGCACCTACTCTGTCAAATATTGAACTAAGTGCTAGAGATAAAAGAAAGGGAAAAGGCAGTCCCTGCAAGTCCCAGATTCTTAACTCCATTTTCATTGTTCTTTTCACTATATTACATTATCTCTTCTTTATCTATCCCCTCCCTGCTTTATCAGTACCAATGTACACTATGATATCTATATGGATATTCAGGGTGAAAAGGACTGCTTACAATAGTACATCAATCTTCTTGACCACATATACACATAAAACAGAAATAGCTTAATATACATATATATAATAAAATATGTATATATTTACATGCAAATATATTTACATATATGTATATATACACACATATCTATATGTCACTAACATGATTCTTGTTCAATAATGTAAGTGACACAAAAAATAATAAGTACATATCTAGAGATGTTCTAATGCTCTGACTGAAACAGTATCAATACTCCAGAAAAGAACTTAGTTTTGTTGATAGAGATCAACAAGCTTATCTAAGTATAACCCCAAAGAAAAATAAACACATACTAATGTCCCTCAAATGGTAGATTAATTATTTTTAGTACTATAGAGAAGTCAGAAACAAAAATATATGTAACAAAGATATTGAAGGAAATTTATATATTAAAAGGAAGATTACAGATTAGCTTAGACTACACTGGGCTATAAACTTTTTTTTTGGTGTGGTGGCATGGTATACCTTAGTTGCATACTAGATTTCTTTATGCCTACCCAATATATGAAAATTGGGATTTATCAAAAAATTAATTTGAGTATGATTGTATATTATAATTCCTTAAAGAATGCAACACATTTAAACTAGAATTTAACAAAAATGGGATCAAAAGACAACTTTGGAATGGATCTTAGCAATCATCTAACACATCTACTTATTTTATTGGAGGCAGAAACTGAGGTCCAGAAAGATTGAATAACTTGCCTAAGGAAGTATAGGGCAGTCAAGAGCTGAATTCAGCCCTTCTGGTACCAAATCTAATATTCTTGTTACTACAACACATGTAGTTGTTTTTTTTTTTTTCCAGAAAGTACTTACTGGTTGAAAAGATTCTAAACCTATTCAACATTCATTCATCAAATATGTATTAGGTATCTCACATGCATGAATAAATAGACTGAAAGATATGCAAAGTTTATATAAAAACATTGTTGCTACCCTCATTGTGATTATTAATTTAATATAAGGCAGATATGTCCAGGATCTTATCCAAATTAATTTAATATTAGAAGCTCCAACATTGTATCATGAGCAATTCTATTTTTTCTAAACTAGGGGTTTAGAGTTGTGATGACATTCTACAAGGCAAACATGATATATTCCCTAAATGATATTGTCTTTGTATCTCTACTTTGAGTCTATTCATGTAGCCCAGAGAAGTCATACTAACTGAAAGCATCATAGGTAGGTTTTCATGATTTTGAAGTAAAAATGTCAGAACCATATCCTTCTTCCTACTTATACTCCTTAAAGTTATAGTAAGTAGAGAGACATCCTCCTTATAATATATTTGTGCCTTTAAAGTAAACAAAATGAAGCAACTGACAGTTCTCCCTTGTTCTGATTAGATTTTGTTTTTTATTGTTTTTGGAGACACCTCTGAAGAGTCAGGTCACATGAATAATTTTTGACTATTAGAAATCTTCAATAAATGAGTGCCATCTGAAAGTTTAGGGGGCTTAATTTCAGTGAGGGGTTCAAATGCACTACAATGGTTGATGTAACCTTGAAAATGTCTGAACTCCATAATCAAACCTTCAAAATGAATGATTTCCCCATTGGCCTTTTGTTTCCTCCTTTGATCTTTATGACTATAGGAGTTGATGAGTTATCAGCCATACTTATTTGTGCCCTTCCTTCTATTCATTGCTTTATTAAATGCTTACTAAATGAAAGGCATTGTACCAGATGCTAGGTAAACAAAGATATATATATATATATATATATATATATATATATATATATATATATATATATATATATTTAAAGACAGTATCAGTTATCAAGGATTTCACATTCTGGAAAGAGAAGGGAGGGGAAATTCAGTGCATAAATGAAGTGTGTCCATGATCATTTGATGAGGAGAGGGGGAGAGTACTAATAACCATGTAGATCATCTAGTCCCAAGCCCCTTATTTTACAAATGAGAAGTCTAATGCTCAGAGAATTGGTGACCTGCCCAAGACCACAACTAGTTGGCAGGGTTTGCAGGAGGACAGATTCCCTTCCCACTTCTCTGAAGACCCTTTCCACCACTCATTTACAATTCAGAATCATGGGGGGAAAAAAAGCTGTGAAAGTCAAGTGAAGGGTGGCAAACTACTGGTAACCAAAGTCAATACTTTATGTTTTCTTTCTTCTTGCTACAGAGCCAGGCTACTGAGAGAACTCTGTTTAAGGATGCATTATAATATTTTTCTCTTGAAAAGGTTTTTCAAATTGGTTTTCCTTTTTGTTGTTTTTCCATTAATATACAGTGAGACTCCTGTACATTAAGTACTCCTGTGAGTTTTGAAATATAGCACTGTGGTTAGCAAAATGAGGCAAAACATTTATTTCTAAGAGAACCTATTTTCTTGAATAACTTTGTCAAGGCAGAGAGATGACTCTCTCTTGAACTATAAAGCAAGACATGTAAGAATCTACTTGCCCTGCCTGAAGCAAATGTATATATAGGAACGGGTATTGTTAATCATAAGCTTTTGGTTTACAGAAGCTCAGAGGAAGTAATTGAAGACCAAAATTCAGGGAGGAAGAGGAGGAGTCAGTATTTTAAGCTTACAGGATTTAAGAAATGAAGCCTTCGTTAAAAAACATTTCTTGAACTCTTAAAAATTCACTACAATCCACAGAATGGAAAATGTGAGTCTAGAGAACTTCTGGACTTTTCTATATTTACTTTCTTTTTTATATATTTCATGGAATATTGAAATACATGATATTTTATTTCTCAGAACATGAATAAGAAATCTTCAGCTTTCTTTCTATTGCATTTTGAGTCTCATGTATGTGTGTCATCTTTACAGTTACCTTTGTTAGAGGGTCCAATAATAGCGTTACAAAGATTTCATGGGTCAAATGTGGGAAAACAAGTCATAAATTGTCATTTTTCATTATTTTTTTTACCTTGATTGAACTAAATCATCTGCTAGTAATGTGAAGCATCTATAGGTTCTTTTTAAAATTTAACACTGAGACCATCTATTATAGAGCATTACTTTTCTATATCTTTTATATTTCTACTGATTTTAATTCTAGTGACTCAGTTTTTCCTGATTTATCAGCGTAGTGACTAGAATACATTCCTAAGTCACAACTATTCCTTTATTTCTTTTAATAATATTTATTAATTAACTGATGTAAGTCTCAACTATATTTTGGTAGATTGATGCTTATTAATTGAAAAAATAGTAAAAATAATTTTAACTAAAATTAATTTTATGAAATTTTTAATTATCTCTAAAGCAGATAAGAGAAGATGGCTTCTATTATCCTACTCTTTTGATGAAGTGAGGACTATAAATATGGGTAATGGTATATAAGGTCAGATTTTATTTTTAAATGTATCAACTGGCTTAGCTGAATTTTCCCCCCTTCCTAAAAGTTCTTTATTAAAAGTGTTGGCAGTCAGGGAGAGAGTCATGCTGGCAAATGTCAAATGATAGAAAAAATTTACTAAGAAATAAGAAAAGATACTGACCACCTGGTGGTGATTTTGTTTTCTTTAAGGCAAGTTAACCTAGGAAACAGATAAAAATAGAACATGGCCCTTGATCCCATGCAGCCCCTTTTTACTTTTGTTAAAAATCATAGCACTTCTTAGAAGAAATTCATAATCTTTAATCCCTCAAAGGAGTTTGTTCAGTCTATGCACCCAGGAAATGACAGGTAAATAAGGTTGTCTATTGTAAATTTCAGAATACTTTGGATGGACCCTTATAGAGTTTATTCAACAGCTTATATATCTGGGACAGATAATAAAGTTGGAAAATTACATGGATCCAGGATGGAACAAAATTGGAAAATGAGATCAATTGCATTCAGAATTTTGCATACACACACACACACATCACAAATTCTGAACCTAATCTTATAATTGGAAGCAAAAAAAATCACCTTTTTAATCCTAACATTTTATTGGTACTGCTATGTAGTTATAAAATGAGGAACATCACTACCTCCAAAAGAAAACTAAAAATTAGCCTTATTTATCTTTTTAATGGAAAAGCAAATTAAGTGTGACTATGAGCAAGGTGCAGTATATAACCATTGATGCTAGTTCTCACTGAGGAGTAAAAGATATCATCAAAGAAGAAAATGATAGAAAAAGATGAGCTGGTAATGTGAGATGTACTAGTAATGACAAGTGGACAACAAGTGGGTTATACATTTATTGCCTTCCAGTTCCTGAATTTCCTTCAGTGCCTGAGACTTTATTGCCCTAGTGAATCTTTCTACCTTACCCAAGCCTCTCTTCTACCACTGATAAGTTCTCCCAGAGAACCAGTCAAGCTTTATTCCCCTTCCAGCTGTACCTCTGAATCTCCACACTTTTTCTTTTACTATAAGCCTACACATATACCTTCTTCTCCTTCACCCTGCTTTTCAATTTTTTTTGTGTTCCCTTTCTCCATTAGAATGTTAGTTCCTTGAGGGCAGGGATTATCTTTTTTTTTTGCTTGTATTGTAATCCAAGTACATAATACAGTGCCTGACACACAACAAAAACTTAATAAATGCTTCTTTCATTCTTGATACCATCATTATTAAATAAATCTCCCAAATTATATTGCAAATTCGTTTGAGTACATTATTGCTTTTTATTTTTAACTTCTTGTGCTATTTGTGTGGATTTGACCTTAGATTTTTTTGGGGGGGGAGGGAGCAGAGAAAATAGTTTGACTTCAGGAGGGATTTCCGGAAAACAACTAGAGTGTTCAACCATCTTTCCAATCACATATTTCAGACTCTCACAAGCAAAAATATGAACTGATTTTTATCTTCCACTCACCCCTTTTTACATCCAAATTCATATATCAAATAGGGTTTCATAGACCTGAGCCATATCTATATTATTATAAGAAACATATGGAGACAGAAAAATGGATAAAAATTAATTTTCTTCCAAGATACTAATACATTCTCTTGGAATTTGGTCACTTTTTTTAAAATAGAAAAACACTGGGTATCTAGACCTTCTACTTTCAATATCACTATGTTATTGTCTTTCTTGACCTTAATATTCTTAACATTGATCACATCTCTCATTAAGCAAATTTTTACTCTCATTGACCTTTGGCTTGTCACATTCTTGTTTTCTCCCTCAAGTGTTTATATTCTTATATCATTCCTCCCCTCTCCCACTCCCTATTTCCACTAAAAGACTAAAAGTATTGGCAGGAGAGAATGACTCAAGTTTATTTATGGTTTGTAAAGGATTTATTATTCCTCATATGATTTCTTTTTTGCCTTACTGCTAACTAGAAGATTATGTTTAAGATCCAAAAGTATTATCATAAATGGCAGGTCTCTATAAAGGAATGAATGCTCCTTGGAGCTCAAGAGCTCAAGTGGTCAGAAGGAGTAAATGTGTCACAACAGAATTACCTGTAGGAATCAAGTGTCACTATATGACAGTAGTTCTTCTTTTGGAACCTACACATTCCAATGTGAGGGCAGATTGGATAAGAAAGGCAACCCAGATATTGAATAGATATCTATATACACATGTGAGAAGTATAAAGAATGTCATGGTGAGCACAAGCAACCTCATACAAGCATAAAATTATAGTAAATGTATCTATTACAAACATCATCTTTTTATAATGTTAGATTTTCAAAGGTTTTTCCACAATAACCATATGCAATAGGAAGTGCAAGTATTATTAATTCCTTATTACAGAGGAATAACAAGTTTAGAGGTGTAAATGACTTTTCCAACTTCATTCAACTAATCAGTGATAAAGCTATGGTTCAAACAGGCTGTCTGATTGGAAATACAACACACTTCAGTTTTTTGTCTCTCTTCAGTGCAAATCTGAGAAATGATTAGTGAGTAGTTCTTATCCCTTTAGATTAACTAGAGAAACTTGGGGATGAATATATTCTGTAAATTCCCATAGATCACAAAGTGAATTACTGATAAATTTTAATTAAAATGCAAAAATGAGAGGTCTCTATTGCAGCTGACTTAGTGAATGATTTTAAACTTCAGATTCAAATAGAAATGGATTTCTGTGGGCCAATATTGAAATTAGACACCACAAATGAACATTATCTATGTTATATTCAATTTTTATATATTATGTTAAATATTTTCTAATTGCAATTGAATCAGCTTTGTCTAGAAATCAGGAGTTCTGTGGCAGCTAGGTATGCGACAACTATGATCAATCTGATCCATTTATTCCTGGATAGGGCCTTTCCATCCTTTTCCCAACTCCAGAATTTCACAGGGAAATTTAGGAGGCTGAGTTCTTTATACATTGAAAACATATCCCTACAACAGTGAGGCAAAGTAGGAAGGTCTTATTCTTTTCCAAAGCTCAGGATTTTCAATTTTCCATGGGTGTAAATTCTGCATCTTGAATAAATATTAATGAAATCTCAAAAGAAAGAGAGAGAGTTAGGGAGAGAAGGGGGGAGAGAGAGAGAGAGAGAGAGAGAGAGAGAGAGAGAGAGAGAGAGAGAGAGAGAGAGAGAGAGAGAGAGAGAGAGAGAGAGAGAGAGAGAAATTAACTGGTATTCCTTTACTTATCTATGCCTGATATCATATTTCCTAAAACTAATATATGTTATCCTTCCTATATACAGTCAAATTCCAGACACAGCAGCTATTTCATGCAAGTTGAAAAATGATTCCTAGGAGGAATGTTTGATTTTGAGGTTATAGGATTTATAAAGAAAAATTTTGAAAACATTTTCCCTTAAATTCTCTCCAACTCAAAGTACTATTGGACTTTAATTCATGTGAGATCACTTTTTTTGATTCAAAATCAACACTGACTCTATGGTAGCTTGAACATCATGCCGTTCATAAGGTCTCCTCAAATCTTTTTGGTATGAGAGCCTGATTTGCTTACTCAGAAAACTAGAGTTCAAATCCTATATCTGACATTTAATACTGAGTGATCTAAGATAGGCAATTTCATCTTTATGGGTCTCATTTTCTTCATCTACATGTAATGGGGACCTGACTATTGAGGGTCATATCAAAGTTACTATAATGTAAGTTTAACTATCACTGCCCCACTTAAACTGATCTCTCAACATCTGGGCCTTCATATGGCCAACAACAGCTAAGCAAACATCACAGGGAGGATCTAGCAAGAGAGTTTTACTAAGAAAAAAGCTTCCTAGAACATAAGGTTAGAGGATGAAAGGACCTTAGAAGTGACCTTGTTCAGTCTTCTATATATAAGTGTACCACATATTTACACACATTCATTCGTAGCACACCATCTCTAGGCACTCTTTCCCAGTTTATTTTCTATGGACAGAGCCTAGCTTTGCTCTGTTAATAAACTAGTAACAATTACTAATGACTACTTCTAATTACTTGCTTCTTTTTCAATTTGTAAGCATTCATTGAACTACTGCTGTGAGTTCATCACTGGCTTCCACTATCACAAAGTCCCTAACCAGTCAGCATCTTTCACAACAAAATAACAAAAACGTTTATATTTAACTAGAACCTTGTGGTTGCAAAGGACTTTCACATAGTCATCTCATTCATTTCTCAGAACCCTATAAGTATCCAATTTCCTCCATTTTATAGATAAGGAAAATAAGACTCAGAGAGGAAAAAAGTATTTTGTTCAAGGTCACAAGTTTTCTAACTGGGAAAAGCCAAGATATTTACTTCAGTTTCCCAAGTCATAACCTTGAATGGTTGCCTCTATACCACATTTCCTCAAACTTCACATCATATAAAAATCCCTAAATTCTGTGACTCACTAGGATGGTGCCAGTGATCTTGAGGCACATCACAAGGGCATCAGAGAAAAATTAATTTTACTTCACTTTATCAAATACTCGTATTAGTGTACTTGGGAAGTTTCTGTCTAGAGAAAGTGCATAGAATGGAAAAAAGAATTCCAAGGTCAGGCAAATGCTCACAGAGTATGCTGATTCCAGAAATGGGAGGAATTATTGTCCTCTACATATCATATTCAAAAGTCCTGGAGAAACAGTACCTAAAGCCGTACTGTGCCCCTTTTCAAACTGGTAGATTTAACATATGATAATTGACTGACAGAAAGTAAGGTATGTGGTTGCTTTAATTAGTTTACAAAAGTCTAGAATATTCTAAAAATATTAAAAGAATAGGTCATATTTTCTAAGAAGTAGTGATCACTAAGAATCATAAATGTCTGTCTCCCAACCAGATCATACTAGACTGACTTCATTTCCCTTTTTTAACATGAAATGTCAGGATAGATAAAGAAAATATATGGACCTAGCTATGTATCCATTTGAGCAAAACATTGAACAAAACATTTATCTTCATGGACAAGATGGAGAGACATTGTATACATATTTTTTTTTGTTATTTGATTGATTGACTGACAAAGTAGTCACCATTGCATGTATGTCAACTTGAAAAGAAATCACCACTGAATTTCCCCAGGTATTAGTCTTTTTTCTTGTGTTCAACATTTCTATTAGACTTTGGATGAAGTCATAGACAACCTGGGCAGCAAGGAAAGCTAGGTGTAGTAGTGGATAAAAAGTTGAGTGTGAACTCAGTAAAACTCATCTTCTTGAGTTCAAATCTATCCTCAGATACTACCTGTATGATCTTAGGCAAGTTACTTAAACGTGTTTGCCTCAATTCCCTCAGCTGGAAAATAAACTGGAAAAGGAAATGGCAAACCACTCTTAATATCTTTGCAAAGAAAATCCCAGATGAGGTCATGAAGAGTCAGACACCACTGAAAATAACTGAACAATAGAGAATTGGCAGAGACCACAAAGATCCTGACATGATATTAGACAATCTGGAATTAAACTTATTCATACAAGACAGAATAATAGGCTGAATCTAATAAAAATATAATAAAATACAATTTAATTGTGATTAAAATATGGTCCTATGCTGGGAGGTCAGCTGCTCATTGTAGGATAGCAATAGATCATATCAAAACATGGACTATTGGATTGCAAGCTCGATATGAGTTCACAGAGTCACATAGCAGCTCCTGACACAACATTAAATGAATGAAGTGAATCAGCATGTCAAAAATGAGGGAAATGATAGGTCTGATATGTTCAATGTAGTATTTAGTAATGGAATTCTAAAATTTCTTTGGTTAAAACATGTCTGCATACTACTTTTTAGAAAGGACTTTGGCAAGCTAAAATAGACCCTCAAAGAGGACCAACAGGATAGTGAGAAACCCAAAGATTCTACCACACCAGGATCAACTTGTAAGTCCTCTGGATATTCAGCATGGGGAAAATTTAGTTGACAGGAATATGTCTGATTTAGGATTTTAAATCAGGTCTAGTCTCTAAGTACACTGTCCCATTCCCCACCGGTCTGACATCAGAAGAAAGAGAATTCTATTTAAAAGCATATATTTCTTTGCCATTACTGAAAACAATCAAGTATTTTAAAATATATTGAGCTCTCTCTTTGATTAATTATTATAACAATTAGAAAACAAAACAATTTAGAATTGTTAAAATTTTATTTTATTTCTTATATTTTTAAATTTATTGTATATGATCCTTCTCTAAAATAATAAAAATTCTTTGAGAACAAAGACCATTTGTTTCAATATTTGCTCAAATCATACATTTAGTCTTTTGACAACTATTTATTAAGTACTTCTTATATGCAAGACACAAAGAATTATATTTAAAACAATCCATTATAAAAAAAAATAGAATTGGTTCTCAACTCACAATCTAATGCTTCCTTCTGCCCCCCTCCCTTTAGATAAGGCTGTATACTCTTCTATCATAGAATTTCAGATTTAAAAGTGACTTTAGAGACTATTTAACACAACCATGTGAGAAAGAGAATCTCCTCAGTATTTTTCATTATATCTCATTTAAAACTACCTCTCTATGTTTTCCTTCCATTCTGCCTCTAGATACAGGTAGAATAAGTCTAGCCTTTCTTTTGAAAGACAACCATTCAAAAATAGGTATCATGGCTCACCTCCCCCAAATCCCTTAGTAACTGGCTAAAGTATAGAAATCAGTAGACAGATTCTTGGTTGGTGGTCATTTGGATAAGCTAGGCCATTTGAATTCCTAAGAGCACATTTAATTTTTGTGGAATTTCAAATATATCTAATAAAATGTGCTTAATGTACAATTAATTTCCAAAAGCAAAGAAGTGAAATGTCTGCTGAGAGGAATAGACATATAAAGAACTTTATAATGGGCTGTTTAAAACCATGATTAAAATTTAAGTACAAAAAGGGAAAGCAACTTACTTTCTTAAAGTAATCATCTAGAGAATAAGATTTTGAAGATTTTTAAAATTTAAACTTATAGGTCTAACATTGTATCAGAGAAGAAAACATATATATTATTTTTAATTTATATTAATTTTAAATGCAAATGCAGTATAACATATAAGTACATAATTTGGTATGTTTTTGTCTGAATTATGAGAAAAATTCACAAAATAATTAAAACTAGACCTCATCTTTGCCTCATATACCATAATGAAATTTTACTGATCATGTCTAGTTTCTTCAACCAGTTCTTACATTAAAACATGGTCTGTCTTAATCAATTAATTTCCTTTTAGTCATTAATTTTTAAAAAAAGTTTTAAAACTTGCAACATTTCTATCATCTACACAACTCAGGAAGATCTCTCAACAAGAAAAAGTACAGTTTGCATACTGTAGACTTTCTCTTCCCCTAGCCAGAGAAGACAATGCCCTGGAATCTATTCTCAAAGATCCCACCATACCAAATCTAATAACTTCAGAAATGTAAAGAATAAGTATGGAAGTCAAAGCAGAAATTCACAGAGGATCAGCCACTAATAACTAAGTCCAAGCAAAATCAAATATTGATTGTCTTCCCAAGGAACCTGATGTAGTGGTCAAAAACAAAAATTTTTCTTTTAGATCCCAGCAAAGCAATTCACTGGAAACAGGGTAAACTAGGAGATAGCATTTTTTAAATTCAACTAAAAGTCATAAGGAAAAAGAAAGTGAATTGAAGATGAAAGATAGCATGGCACATAAAGTGTTACCCTTAACACCCGGAAGATCTGGGTTCAAATTTTGCTCTTGATGTATATTGGCTGTCTCACCTCAGGCAAACCACTTAACTTCTTAGTGGTTAAGAAAACTCTCTATTTGAGGGAATGTTTATCAAGTGAGGAATAGCTAAATAAGTTGTGGCATATGATTACAAGAAATCACTAAGAATGAAACAAGTACAAACAAGGGAATATTATATATATATATATATATACACATATATATAAACAGAAATATTCTTTGAAGAATAACTGTGAATGTCTACCTCCAAAGAAAGGACTGAGGAACAGAAACATGTGTGGCATAGTTTTATATATAATGACAATTAAGAATTCTGTGAGTTTGGATTCTGGTTAAAAAAATCAGTTTATCAGGTTAGAAATAACCAATTAATTAATTGGTCAGTGATCTCTCTCAATGATTAAAAACAAACTTCTTCAGCATCTTGATCTGTTAAATATAATTTTGGAAGCTCATTAATCAGCCTTCCCCAAGACATCTCTAGTCGATGGATACCTAATAAGCAGGTAGGCCAGCATTCCGTAGTCTGTCACATATTCCCCCCATGAAGATGGTAAAATCACATGGCTGCTATATAGAGGAAAAAATCAGGTTAAATCTGGGTGTGACCTTTTCTGTTCACCCCAATGGGGAGCCCAAAGAAATTACCATGCTTTCCCCCCAGACTTATTTGACTGGAGCAAGATGTGTTTACTATTAAATATGAATCTTACATTCTTAATTCTATCAATTTTAGAGGCTGCTTTGAGGCAAAGAAGGTTAGAAAATTGAAGGTACATTCTTAGATCTGTTAGGATGAAGGGATGAGGAAAAATGGTTCAAAAACACCTATCCCTAATAGAAGTAATACAGTATTAAGGATAAATCTTTTCAATGAACATGCACATATTGTCAAATAAAGCCTTCTCTAGTGTGGAGGGGGAAGGGAGGGAAGGAAATATGGAACTTTAATGTAACAAACCAACCAAACAATAAATTAATTAAATTAAAAACACTCTCTAAGGACTTAATTTGAAAAGAAGTTGGCAACCTACATTGGTAGAATGAATCTTCACAGCTGGGACTTCCTAATTGTAATGAAATCATAGGTCCATCCTTTATTGCTATTAAAGAATGTGAATGTCTTGACCCAGAAATTCCAAAGTTAAAAATGTGCTTCAAGAAGGTCATTGGCAGAAAAAAGGTCCATATTTGTTAAAACATTTATGGTAGCACTTACAAATTTAATACTCATCAATGATAGAAAGGTTAAACAAATTATGGTACATTAATGTAATGGAATATTACTCTGCTATGAGAAACAAAGAACATGAATACATAGAAGCATTGTAAGAGATATGAACTGATGGAAAATGAAGTAAGCAGAGCAGAAAGCAGTTTGTACAATGATGACAACTATAGAAATTCAAAGAACAATCATCAAAAAACAACAAAAAATAGATGCTAAAAATTTACAAACTTATTTCTAAAGAAAAAATAGGAAAAGATACAACTCCAACCTCAGAACCTTTGCAGAGATGGAAGGTTTATTAGTACATAATATTATTTACATTTTTAATATCTTAATCTGTTTTGGGATCATTTTTCTATTTTTCTCTTTCCATTTTTTTTTTAAAATATATTTTATTTGATCATTTCCAAGCATTATTCGTTAAAGACATAGATCATTTTCTTTTCCTCCCCCCCACCCCCCATAGCCGACGCATAAGTCCACTGGGCATTAGATGTTTTCTTGATTTGAACCCATTGCTTTGTTGATAGTATTTGCATTAGAGTGTTCATTTAAAGTCTATCCTCTGTCATGTCCCCTCAACCTCTGTATTCAGGCAGTTGCTTTTTCTCGGTGTTTCCACTCCCATAGTTTATCCTTTGCTTATGAATGGTGTTTTTTTTCTCCTGGATCCCTGAAAGTTGTTCAGGGACATTACACCGCCCCTAATGGAGAAGTCCATTACGTTCGATTATACCACAGTGTATTAGTCTCTGTGTACAATGTTCTCCTGGTTCTGCTCCTCTTGCTCTGCATCACTTCCTGGAGGTTGTTCCAGTCTCCATGGAACTTCTCCACTTTATTATTCCTTTGAGCACAATAGTATTCCATCACCAACATATACCACAGTTTGTTCAGCCATTCCCCAATTGATGGGCATCCCCTCGTTTTCCAGTTTTGGGCCACCACAAAGAGCGCAGCTATGAATATTTTTGTACAAGTCTTTTTGTCCATTATCTCTTTGGGATACAGACCCAGCAGTGCTATGGCTGGGTCAAAGGGTAGATATTCTTTTGTCACCCTTTGGGCATAGTTCCAAATTGCCCTCCAGAATGGTTGGATCAGTTCACAACTCCACCAGCAATGAATTAATGTCTCTACTTTGCCACATCCCCTCCAGCATTCATTACTTTCCTTTGCTGTTATGTTAGCCAATCTGATAGGTGTGAGGTGATACCTCAGAGTTGTTTTGATTTGCATCTCTCTGATTATAAGAGATGTAGAACACTTCTTCATGTGCTTGTTAATAGTTTTGATTTCTTTATCTGAGAACTGCCTATCCATTTCCCTTGCCCATTTATCAATTGGAGAATGGCTTGATTTTTTTGTACAATTGATTTAGCTCATTATAAATATGAGTAATTAAACCTTTGTCAGAGGTTTCTATGAAGATTTTTTCCGAATTTGTTGTTTCCCTTCTGATTTTAGTTATATTGGTTTTGTTTGTACAAAAGCTTTTTAGTTTGATGTAGTCAAAATTATTTATTTTACATTTTGTGATTCTTTCTATATCTTGCTTGGTTTTAAAGCCTTTCCCCTCCCAAAGGTCTGACATGTATACTATTCTGTGTTTACCCAATTTACTTATGGTTTCCTTCTTTATGTTTAAGTCACTCACCCATTTTGAATTTATCTTGGTGTAGGGTGTGAGGTGTTGATCTATTCCTAGTCTCTCCCACACTGTCTTCCAATTTTCCCAGCAGTTTTTATCGAATAGTGGATTTTTGTCCCAAAAGCTGGGATCTTTGGGTTTATCGTATACTGTCTTGCTGAGGTCGTTTTCCCCCAGTCTATTCCACTGATCTTCCTTTCTGTTTCTTAGCCAGTACCAAATTGTTTTGATGACTGCTGCTTTGTAATATAGTTTCAGGTCTGGGACTGCAAGGCCCCCATCATATGTGTTTTTTTTCATTATTTCCATGGATATCCTTGATCTTTTGTTCTTCCAAATGAACTTTGTTATGGTTCTTTCTAAATCAGTGAAGAAGTATTTTGGTAGTTCAATGGGTATGGCACTAAATAGATAAATAAGTTTGGGTAGGATGGTCATTTTTATTATATTGGCTCGTCCTATCCATGAGCAGTTAATGTTTTTCCAATTGTTCAAGTCTAGTTTTAGTTGTGTGGCGAGTGTTTTGTAGTTGTGTTCATATAGTTCCTGTGTTTGTCTTGGGAGATAGATTCCTAGGTATTTTATTTTGTCTAAGGTGATTTTGAATGGGATTTCTCTTTCTAGTTCTTGCTGCTGAGCTGTGTTGGAGATATATAGAAAAGCTGATGATTTATGTGGGTTTATTTTGTATCCTGCAACTTTGCTAAAGTTGTTGATTATTTCAATTAGCTTTTTGGTTGAATCTCTAGGATTCTTTAAGTAGACCATCATGTCATCCGCAAAGAGTGATAACTTGGTCTCCTCCTTGCCTATTCGGATGCCTTCAATTTCTTTATCTTCTCTAATTGCTACTGCTAGTGTTTCTAGTACAATGTCAAATAGTAGAGGTGATAATGGGCATCCTTGTTTCACTCCTGATCTTATTGGGAATGCATCTAGTTTATCCCCATTGCAGATGATATTAGCTGTTGGTTTTAGATATATACTGTTTATTATTTTTAGGAATGACCCTTCTATTCCTATGCTTTCTAGTGTTTTTAATAGGAATGGGTGTTGTATTTTATCAAAGGCTTTTTCTGCATCTATTGAGATAATCATGTGGTTCTTGCTAGTTTGCTTGTTGATGTGGTCAATTATGTGGATGGTTTTCCTAATGTTGAACCAGCCCTGCATCCCTGGTATGAATCCTACTTGATCATGGTGAATGATCCTTCTGATCACTTGCTGGAGTCTTTTTGCTAGTATCCTATTTAAAATTTTTGCATCTATATTCATTAGGGAGATTGGTCTATAGTTTTCTTTCTCTGTTTTTGACCTGCCTGGTTTTGGAATCAGCACCATGTTTGTGTCGTAAAAGGAGTTTGGTAGAACTCCCTCTTTGCTTATTATGTCAAATAGTTTGTATAGTATTGGGGTTAATTGTTCTCTGAATGTTTGATAGAATTCACAGGTGAATCCATCAGGCCCTGGGGATTTTTTCTTAGGAAGTTCTTTGATGGCTTGATGGATTTCAATTTCTGATATGGGATTATTTAAGAATTCTATTTCCTCTTCTGTTAGTCTAGGCAGTTTGTATTTTTGTATATATTCATCCATTTCTCCTAAATTGGTGTATTTATTGCCATATAATTGGGCAAAGTAATTTCTAATGATTGCCTTAATTTCCTCCTCATTGGAGGTGCTGTCCCCCTTTTCATCTTTAATGCTGTGAATTTGCTTTTCTTCCTTCCTTTTTTTAATTAGATTGACCAGTACTTTGTCTATTTTGTTTGTTTTTTCAAAGTACCAGCTTCTTGTCTTATTTATTAAATCAATAGTTCTATCACTTTCGATTTTATTAATTTCTCCCTTAATTTTTAGGATTTCTAATTTGGTTTTCTGCTGGGGGTTTTTAATTTGATCGCTTTCGAGTTTTTTCAATTGCATTTCCAATTGATTGATCTCTGCTCTCCCTTGTTTGTTAATATGAGCTTTCAGGGATATGAATTTGCCTCTGACTACCGCTTTGGCTGCATCCCAAAAGGTTTGAAAGGATGTTTCGCCATTGTCATTTTCCTTGATGAAATTATTAATTGTTTCTATGATTTCTTCTTTAGCTAAACGGTTTTGGAGTATCATATTGTTTAATTTCCAATTGGTTTTAGATTTGGTTTTCCATGTACCATTACTAATCATTATTTTTATTGCCTTGTGATCTGAGAAGGCTGCATTCATTATTTCTGCTTTTTTGCATTTGTGTGCTATGTTTCTGTGACCTAATGTATGGTCAATTTTTGTGAATGTGCCATGTGGTGCTGAGAAGAAGGTGTATTCCTTTTTATCCCTATTTATTTTTCTCCATATGTCTATTAATTCTAATTTTTCTAAGATTTCATTCACTTCTTTTACCTCTTTCTTATTTATTTTTTGATTTGATTTATCTAAATTTGATAATGGTTGGTTTAAGTCTCCCACTAGTATGGTTTTATTGTCTATTTCTTCCTTCAATTCTCCTAGTTTCTCCATTAGAAATTTGGGTGCTATATTATTTGGTGCATACATGTTGATTAATGATATTTCCTCATTGTCTAGAGTCCCTTTTAACAAAATATAATTACCTTCCCTATCCCTTTTGATCAGGTCTATTTTTGCATTGGCTTTATCAGATATCATGATTACCACTCCTGCCTTCTTTCTATCAGTTGAGGCCCAGAAGGTCTTACTCCATCCTTTAATTCTGACCTTGTGGGTGTCAACCCGCCTCATGTGTGTTTCTTGAAGACAACATATGGTAGGGTTTTGGATTCTAATCCATTCAGCTATTCGTCTACGTTTTATGGGTGAGTTCATCCCATTCACATTCAAAGTTATGATTGTCATTTGTGGACTCCCTGGCATTTTGATTGCCTTCCCTAATTCTAACCTTTTCTTCTTCGGCTCTACCTTTTAGTCCAGTGATTTACTTTGAATCAGTCCCCCTTGTCCCCTCCCTTGATGTTTCCCTTTTTAGTCCCTCCCTTTTTGTTCCCTCCCCCTCCCCCCTCTCTTTCCCTCCCTTTTTGTTCTCCCTCTCCCCCTCCCCCCCTTGGTTTTCCCTTCTCCTTACCTTTGTTGGGTAAGATAGAATTCAAGATCCCAATGGATCTGGATGTTTTTCCCTCTCAGAGTTGATTTCCCTGAGATTGAGGTTTAAGTAAACCCCCCCCCCTCTCTTCCTCTCCTTCTTATAGGAGTTTTCTTCCCCTCCCCTTCCCCTGTGAATCTTTGTGTGAGAACCATTATTCTATTTGGTCTTTCTTTACCCCCTATTTATACATTACATTTTCCCCACATATTAGTATACATAGGTTGATATAAATGTAGTCCTTATAGAAGAGAGTTTGAGTAAAAGAAGATAACATTTTTCCCCTTTCCTTAATATTTACCTTTTCAGCTATTCCTTGCTCTTTGATTTTCGGTATCAAACTTTCCACAGAGCTCTGGTCTTTTCTTTGCAAAAAGTTGGAAGTCTTCTATTTTGTTGAATGCCCATACTTTCCCTTGGAAGTATATAGTCAGTTTTGCTGGGTAGCTGATTCTTGGTTGGAGACCCAGCTCTCTGGCCTTTCTGAAGATCATGTTCCATGCCTTACGATCATTCAGCGTAGAACTTGCAAGGTCTTGTGTGACCCTGATTGGCATTCCTTTATATCTAAATTGTCTTTTTCTGGCTTCCTGTAGGATTTTTTCTTTTGTTTGATAGCTTTGGAATTTGGCAATTACATTCCTGGGAGTTGTCTTTTGGGGGTTTAGTGTAGAAGGTGTTCTGTGAGCTCTGTCAGTGGATGTATTGCCCCCTTGTTCTAGAATCTCTGGGCAATTTTCTTTGATTATATCTTGTATCACCATGTCCAGTTTGGTGTTTATTTCTGGCTTTTCTGGGAGTCCAATTATTCTTAAATTTTCTCTTCTCCCCCTGTTTTCCAGATCTATCACCTTGTCGGTGAGATATTTTATGTTCTCTTCTAATTTCTTGGTGTTTTGGCTTTGCTTTATTAGTTCTTGCTTTAAAGCCTGGTTTTCTTTTACAGTTTGGTCAAACTGGTTTTGTAGATGCGTGAATTTCTTTTGCATCATTTCCCACTTTTCCTCCCAGAGGGCTTCCATCTTTTTGGTCCTTTCTGATTCAAATTCTTCATGGGTTTGTGGAGAGTTTCTATTTCCTTTGGAAGATTTTGGAGAATTTTCTTGTATATCTTCTTCTATCTGCTCTGTATTTTGTATTTTGGCTCCATAGAATGTGTCCAGAGTCGCCCCTTTCTTCTTATTTTTCTTGGTATTTTGGGGCTTCTGTGCTTCTGTGGAATTTGTCATCTCTGAACGTGGAGGATTGGCTTTTCTTGTCTTTGTCTGGTGATCAGAGGCTTTAGTCCTGGGCAGATGTTGGTTCTATGAGCGTTCCCTGGGTTAAACTGAATATGCCTCACTGGAACTGGAATGGAAGGGTCGGACCACGAGGCCACACTCTCCCCCTGGCTCGATTTCCGGAAGTTGCCTTCAGAATCCCTGGCCGTGAGGCTGTTTCGTCGGCCTGCGGGGGGATGGGCTGCCGCTTCCCCAAGCTCCGAGAGCACAGACTTTCACTGAGACTTGGATAGCAGGATCCAGCCCGTGAGGCTGTCTTGCCCGCCCTGAGGGTTGCTGTTGTTTTGACCAGCTCTCTGCAGCGGAGGCCCCAGGCAGTAACTTTCACCCGGACCCACCGGCTCTTTGCAGCGGAAGCCCCAGGCAGTAACTTTCACCGGGAAGACCCTGAGGGTTGTTGTTCCTCAGACCCTGCTCTCTGAGCCCAGCGCGGCTGCCGCTTCCGGGAGCCTTGGACTCTGCGCTCCTACCCCTGAGGTCCGAGGGATCTCGGGTTCTGGCTTTTAAGGGGAGCCGTACCTTTTGATCCGGGTCCAGGTCCAGGAGGAGGGTTCCCAGGGTCTGTGCTGTTGATCGTTTTGAATTTCGGCGCCTTAGGAGCTTCTAGTTTGAGATCGGTCGGGAAGGGTTTTCCGGAGATCTGAACTTCAGCTTTCTCTAAGCCGCCATCTTAACCGGAAGTCTCTCTTTCCATTTTTTAAAAGAATCTTTCCTAAAGTGGATGACTCTCTGTGAGAGGTGGGGAACAATGAAAATAAAACATATCAATACAAATATATTATACATTACAGAGGGAAACAGAGACAGAGAACAGTCAGAGACAGAAAGAATCCTGCAAAGTGCAAAACTTGTGGGAAAGACATTCAAAATGCAAGGTATCAAGAATTTCATTTCCCAGAGTATGTTTATTGCTTAATGGCCTCATTTTGATATGCTTTTGTGAATGAATAAATAAATAATAGAACTTTGTCTCAATGGGAAACTATCCACAAATTCTTTTTTAAAAATTGTCACAGGATTGCCTCTACTCAAGCTTAAAAAATAGTTTCAGTCAGCTTTATTTTCCAATGAGTTGTTCATAAAAGGAATTAATTCATTCAAAAGTTCTGCCATACTTTGCCCCAATAGATCTGAGGTCAGTTACAATAGAACTTACATAAACATACTAACTAGCCATTGGAAAATTTCTTTCTTTGCCATTTCTTTAGCTAATTTACAATACCTCAAAATAGTCAACCAATCAATTAACAAGCATTATCAAGTATTTTATGTGCCAGGAACTATATTAGTGTACTGGGGACTCTCAGAGTAGAGAATATATATATGTAAAAATATATATATTGACTTCCAGTCAAGATGGCAGCTTAGAGAAAGCTAAAGTTCAGATCTCCAGAAACCCTTCCCTACCAAACTCAAACTATATGCTCCTAAGGCACCAAAATTCAAAACAAACAACAGCATAGACCCTGTGAATCCTCCTCCTCCACCTGGACCTGGATCAAAAGGTATGGGTCTCCCAAAAGCCAGAACCCTAGATCACTCCGACCTAAGGGGTAGGCAGAAGGAAGGTCCCAGGACCCATCCCCCCAACCCAGAGCTCTGAGTCCAAGGCAGCAGAGGGAACCTCAGAGCCTCAGGGCCAGCTATCCTGAAGGCCACTTCCTGAAAACAACCTGACCCAGTCGAGGGGGCACCCAGACAGCAGGGAAACAGAGAGAGACTGGGGACCCTGTAACCCCCTGACCAGATCCTTCCACCTGAGTCTCACCGAAGGTCCCTGCCTCAGGGCATACTCAGTCCGAGGTTTATCCTATCAGGAGCCCTTGGAGCTCCAGGAAGCCACACTACCCCCTCAGAGAGCAGGGTCCTCTGAAACAACAGAAACCCTCAGGGCTGGCAAAGGGGCCTCAGAGCTGAAGGCCACATCCTGAAAACAACCTGACCCAGTCAAGGGGGCACCCAGACAGCAGGGAAACAAAGAGAGACAGGAGGAGCCTGTAGCCCCCTGACCAGATCCTTCCATCTGAGTCTGACCAAAGGTCATGCCTCAGGGCATACTCAGTCTGAGGTTAATACTATCACCAGCCCTCAGAGCCCCAGGAAGCCATGGCCCCTCCCCCCTCAGAGAGCAGGGTCCTCTGAAACAACAGTAACCTTAAGGGCTGGCAAAAGGGCCTTGGGAGCCGGCTATTCTGAAGGCTACATCCTGAAAACAACCTGAACCAGTCCAGGGGGCACCCAGACAGCAGGGAAACAGAAAGAGATGGGGGAGCCTGCAGCCCCCTGGCTGGATCCTTCCATCCTAGTCTCAAGGTCCCTGCCTCAAAGCATACTCAGATCAACCCAGACCCCTCCCCCCTCAGAGTGCTGGCTCTCCTGGACAGCTAGGGCACAGAAACAAACACCCCGAGGATCAGAGCGTGGAAGTAAGGCAACAGAGAAGCATCGGGAGGGAACTGAGGAGGGCAGTAACACGGAAACACCAGCAATTCCTGGCTTCCCAGGGAAGACAGAACAACAACTGCATAGAACGGACAATATGCCTAAGGCTAAAACCTCTGAACATCAGACAGAGATAAGAAAAGCTAGTCCTCCCCACTCAGATAGAGATGGCAAACTCCACAGAAGCACAAAAGCCTCAAAATTCCAAGAAAAAACAAGAAGAAGGGGGCAACTTTGGACACATTTTATGGAGCAAAAACAAAAAATACAGAGGAAATATAAGAGGAAACTCAAGCAAATGCTCTGAAACCTTCCAAAGGAAATCAAAACTCTCCACAAACCCATGAAGAATTTGAATCGGGAAGGATCAAAAAGATGGAAGCCTTCTGGGAGGAAAAGTGGGAAATAATGCAAAAGAAATTCACGCATCTACAAAACCACTTTGACCAAACTGAAAAGGAAAACCAGGTTTTAAAGGTCAGAATTAGGCAACTCGAAGACAATGAGCAGGTAAAAGAGCAAGAATCAATAAAGCAAAGCCAAAAGATCAAGAAATTAGAAGAGAACATAAAATATCTCACTGACAAGGTGACAGACTTGGAAAATAGAGGAAGAAGAGATAATTTAAGAATAATTGGACTTCCAGAAAAGCCAGAAATAAACAGCAAATTTGACATCGTAATACAAGATATAATCACAGAAAATTGCCCAGAGATTCTAGAACAAGGGGGCAATAAAGCCACTGACAGAGCTCACAGAACACCCTCTACACTAAATCCCCAAAAGACAACTTCCAGGAATGTAATTATCAAATTCCAAAGCTTTCAAACAAAAGAAAAAATCCTACAAGAAGTCAGAAAAAGACAATTTAGATATAAAGGAATGCCAATCAGGGTCACACAAGACCTTGAAAGTTCCACTCTGAATGATCATAAGGCATGGAACATGATTTTCAGAAAGGCAAGAGAGCTGGGGCTTCAAAAAAGAATCAGCTATACAGCAAACCTGACTATATACTTCCAAGGGAAAGTATGGGAATTCAACAAAATAGAAGATTTCCAACTTTTTGCAAAGAAAAGTCCAGAGCTCTGCGGAAAGTTCGATATCGAAAAACAAAGAGCTTGGAATACCTGAAAAGGTAAATATGAAGAAAAGGGAAAAGGAAAAAAAGGTATCTTTTTCTTTTACCCAAAATCTCTTCTATGAGTACTACATTTATATCAATCTATGTATACTAACATGTGGGGAAAATGTAATGTGTAAATAAGGGTAAAGAAAGAACAAATAGAATAATCTTTCTCACACAAAGATTCACATGGGAAAGGGGAGGGGAAGAAAACTCCTATAAGAAGGAGAGGAAGAGAATTTTTACTTAAACCTTACTCTCAGGGAAATCAACTCTGAGAGAGAAGAACATCCAGATCCATTGGGTTCTTGAATTCTATCTTACCCAACAAGGGAAGGGAGAAGGGAAAACCAAGGGGGGAGAGGGGAGGGAACACAAAAAAAGGAGGGAAGAAGAGGGGGGAGGGGAGGGAACAAAAAGGGAGGGACTAGGAAGAGAAACATATCAAGGGAGGGGACAATGGGGACTGATTTAAAGTAAATCACTGGACTAAAATGTAGATCTAAAGAAGAAAGGTTAGAATTAGGGAAGGATATCAAAATGCCAGGGAGTCCACCAGTGACAGTCATAACTTTGAACGTGAATGGGATGAACTCACCCATAAAACATAGACAAATAGCAGAATGGATTAGAATCCAAAACCCTACCATATGTTGTCTTCAAGAAATACACACGAGGAGGGTTGATACCCACAAGGTCAGAATTAAAGGATGGAGTAAGACCTTCTGGGCCTCAACTGACAGAAAGAAGGCAGGAGTTGCAATCATGATATCTGATAAAGCCAAAGCAAAAATAGACCTGATAAAAAGGGATAGGGAAGGTAATTATATTTTGTTAAAAGGGACTTTAGATAATGTGTAAATATCACTAATCAACATGTACGCACCAAATAATATAGCACCCAAATTTTTAATGGAGAAACTAGGAGAATTGAAGGAAGAAATAGACAGTAAAACCATATTAGTGGGAGACTTAAACCAACCATTATCAAATTAAGATAAATCAAATCAAAAAATAAATAAGAAAGAGGTAAAAGAAGTGAATGAAATCTTAGAAAAATTAGAATTAATAGACATATGGAGAAAAATAAATAGGGATAAAAAGGAATACACCTTCTTCTCAGCACCACATGGCACATTCACAAAGATTGACCATACATTAGGTCACAGAAACATGGCATACAAATGCAGAAAAGCAGAAATAATAAATGCAGCCTTTTCAGATCACAAGGCAATAAAAGTAATGATCAGTAATGGTACATGGAAAACCAAATCAAAAACTAATTGGAAATTAAACAATATGATACTCCACAATCGTTTAGTTAGAGAAGAAATCATAAAAACAGTTAATAATTTCACCGAGGAAAATGACAATGGCGAGACATCCTTTCAAACCATTTGGGATGCAGCCAAAGTGGTAATCAGAGGTAAATTCATATCCCTGAGTGCATATATTAACAAACTAGGGAGAGCAGAGATCAATCAATTGTAAATGCAAATGAAAAAACTCGAAAGCAATCAAATTAAAAAACCCCAGCAGAAAACCAAACTAGAAATCCTAAAAATTAAGGGAGAAATTAATAAAATCGAAAGTGATAGAACTGTTGATTTAATAAATAAGAAAAGAAGCTGGTACTTTGAAAAAACAAATAAAATAGACAAAGTACTGGTCAATATAATTTAAAAAAGGAAAGAAGAAAAGCAAATTAATAGCATCAAAGACGAAAAGGGGGACATCACCTCCAATGAATAGGAAATTAAGGCAATCATTAAAAATTACTTTGCCCAATTATATGGCAATAAATACACCAATTTAGGTGATATGGATGAATATATACAAAAATACAAACTGCCTAGACTAACAGAAGAAGAAATAGAAATCTTAAATAATCCCATATCAGAAAATGAAATCCAACAGGTCATCAAAGAACTTCCTAAGAAAAAATCCCCAGGGCCTGATGGATTCACCAGTGAATTCTATCAAACATTCAAAGAACAACTAACCCCAATACTATGCAAACTATTTGACATAATGAGCAAAGAGGGAGTTCTACCAAACTCCTTTTATGACACAAACATGGTACTGATTCCAAAACCAGGCAGGTCAAAAACAGAAAGAAAACTATAAACCAATCTCCCTAATGAATATAGATGCAAAAATCTCAAATAGGATACTAGCAAAAAGACTCCAGCAAGTGATCAGAAGGGTCATCCACCATGATCAAGTAGGATTTATACCAGGGATGCAGGGCTGGTTCAATATTAGGAAAACCATCCACATAATTGACACAACAACAAGCAAACCAACAAGAACCACATGATTATCTCAATAGATGCAGAAAAAGCCTTTGATAAAATACAACACCCATTCCTATTAAAAACACTAGAAAGCATAGGAATAGAAGGGTCGTTCCTAAAAATAATAAACAATATATATCTAAAACCATCAGCTAATATCATCTGCAATGGGGATAAACTAGATGCATTCCCAATAAGATCAGGAGTGAAACAAGGATGCCTATTATCACCTCTACTATTTGACATTGTACTAGAAACACTAGCAGTAGCAATTAGAGAAGAAAAAGAAATTGAAGGCATCAAAATAGGCAAGGAGGAGACCAAATTATCACTCTTTGTAGATGACATGATAGTCTACTTAAAGAATCCTAGAGATTCAACCAAAAAGCTAATTGAAATAATCAACAACTTTAGCAAAGTTGCAGGATACAAAATAAACCCATATAAGTCATCAGCATTTCTATATATCTCCAACACAGCTCAGCAGCAAAAACTAGAAAGAGAAATCCCATTCAAAATCACCTTAGACAAAATAAAATACCTAGGAATCTATCTCCCGAGACAAACACAGGAACTATATGAACACAACTACAAAACACTCTCCACACAACTAAAACTAGACTTGAGCAATTGGAAAAACATTAACTGCTCATGGGTAGG
This sequence comes from Monodelphis domestica, assembly GCF_027887165.1. Lineage (NCBI taxonomy): Eukaryota > Metazoa > Chordata > Mammalia > Didelphimorphia > Didelphidae > Monodelphis > Monodelphis domestica. Next base: position 218,354,245 of record NC_077228.1, on the reverse strand, counting down.
ACGAGCCAATATAATAAAAATGACCATCCTACCCAAACTTATTTATCTATTTAGTGCCATGCCCATGGAACTCCCAAAATATTTCTTTACTGATTTAGAAAAAACCATAACAAAGTTCATTTGGAATAACAAAAGATCAAGGATATCCAGGGAAATAATGAAAAAAAAAACACAAATGATGGGGGCCTTGCAGTCCCAGACCTCAAACTATATTACAAAGTAGCAGTCATCAAAACAATTTGGTACTGGATCAGTGGAATAGACTGGGGGCAAGAGATCTCAGCAAGTCAGTATATGATAAACCCAAAGACACCAGTTTTGGGGACAAAAATCCACTATTCGATAAAATCTGCTGGGAAAATTGGAAGACAGTGTGGGAGAGATTAGGAATTGATCAACACCTCACACCCTACACCAAGATAAATTCAAAATGGGTGAATGACTTAAACATAAAGAAGGAAACCATAAGTAAATTGGGTAAACACAGAATAGTATACATGTCAGACCTTTGAGAGGGGAAAGACTTTACAACCAAGCAAGACATAAAAAGAGTCAGAAAAAGTAAAATAAATAATTTCGACTACATCAAATTAAAAAGCTTTTGTACAAACAAAACCAATGTAACTAAAATCAGAAGGGAAACAACAAATTGGGAAACAATCTTCATAAAAACCTCTGACAAAGGTTTAATTACTCAAATTTATAATGAGCTAAATCTATTGTACAAAAATCCAAGTCATTCTCCAATTGATAAATGGGTAAGGGACATGGATAGGCAGTTTTCAAATAAAGAAATCAAAACTATTAATAAGCACATGAAGAAGTGTTCTAAATCTCTTATAATCAGAGAGATGCAAATCAAAACAACTCTGAGGTGTCACCTCACACCTAGCAGATTGGCTAACATGACAGCAACGAGATGTAATGAATGCTGGAGGGGATGTGGCAAAGTAGGGACATTAATTCATTGCTGGTGGAGTTGTGAACTGATCCAACCCTCTGGAGGGCAATTTGGAACTATGCCCAAAGGAAGATAAAATAATGTCTACCCTTTTATCCAGCTATAGCACTGCTGGGTTTGTACCCCAAAGAGATAATGGACAAAAAGTCTTGTACAAAAATATTCATAGCTGCACTCTTTGTGGTGGCCAAAAATTGGAAAATGAGGGGATGCCCTTCAATTGGAGAATGGCTGAACAAATTGTGGTATATGTTGGTAATGGAATAGTATTGTGCAAAAAGGAATAATAAAGTGGAGGAATTCCATGGAGACTGGAACGACCTCCAGGAAGTGATGCAGAGAGAGAGGAGCAGAACCAGGAGAACATGTACACAGAGACTAATACACTGTGGTATAATCGAACATAATGGACTTCTCCATTAGTGGGGTTGTAATGTCCCCGAACAATCTGCAGGAATCTAGGAGAAAAAACACTATTCATAAGCAGAGGACAAACTGTGGGAGTAGAAACACCGAGGAAAAGCAACTGCCCAACTACAGTGGTTGAGGGGACATGACAGAGGAGAGACTCTAAACGAACACTCTAATGCAAATACTAACAACATGACAATGGGTTCAAATCAAGAACACATGTGATACCCAATGGAATCACGCGTCGGCTATGAAGGGGGGAGGAAAAGAAAATCATCTTTGTCTTTAATGAATAATGCTTGGAAATGATCAAATAAAATATTTTTTAAAAAAATAAACAAAAAAAAATATATATATATATTATGCATAACATATGTATATATTTACACACATATATGTTTTTGCTCAGTCTTTTCAGTCATGTCCAAAGTAATGACTTGAATTAGAGTTTTCTTGGCAAAGATATTTAATTAGTTTGCTATTTCTTTCTCCAACTCATTTTACAGATGAGGAAACCAAGACAAATAGTGTTAAGTGACTTGCCCAGGGTCATATAGCTAGTAAATGTCTGAATTCATATTTGAACTCAGGTTTACCTGATTTCTGGCCTGACATTCTATCCACTGCACCACCTAATTACCCCATCAATATATACATATATATGTAACACCACCTAGTTAGCTCCAAGACAGACAGACAGACAGACAGACAGACAGATAGACAGAGACAGAGACAGAGAGAGCCCAAGAGACCAAGAGACTGATAGACCAAGAGACCTTTTGAGGAATAAGGAGACATTAGCACCTAGAAGATCAGAAAAAGTCCCTATTAGGAGCTCATATTGAAGTTAAGCTTTGAAGGATATTAGGGATGCTAAGAAGTAGAAATGTGGAGGGAATGCATTTCTTACATGGGAGACATCCTGTGCAAAGGTAAAGAGATGGAAGATAAAATGTCATGAGGCACATGGTCTGGCTTGACCATAGAGTACATGAAGAAAAATAATATAAATAGGAGAAACCCAGAAAAGTAAGGAAAATTGAAATCAAGTTGTAAAGAACTTTAAATGTCAAATGCTTTTATATTTGATCCTAGAGATAATAAGAATGCATTGTTGCTTATTGACATGATTTTACCTCTCCTTAGGAGAATCATTTTGGCAGCTGTGTGGAGAATACATTAGATACATGAGAAATGCAAAACTGAGATATAGTTACCAGGAGAAATCTATGCCTCTTCATTTGCCTTAAATATGCATGATCTACAGATTTATTTGGGCAAGAAATAACTCCCAGCACATTTCTAAGTCAAATCCAAAGTGTACTCAAAGGTTATTTTTATATTAATCAGTCTAATTAGTCTTGAAAAATAATTTGGATTTCATAAGTTAAGGTTCCTTGGTTGTCATATAAGCTTTGAAGAGTAAATACCATAATGACCTAATTGCACAAGGTAACATTTGGATGACTCCAGGATATGGCTAACTATAACTATATACTATTTTTTGTTTTATTTAATTGATTAATGTAGAGTTTTTTTTCCAGGATTACAAAAATCATGTTCTTTCCCTACTCTCCCCACAACCCCCCTCCCATAGTCGATACACAATTCCACTGGGTTTTACATGTGTCATTGATCAAAACCTATTTCCATATTATTGATATTTGCACTAGGGTGATCCTTTAGGGTCTATAACCCCAATCATATCCTCATTGACCCATGTGATCAAGCAGTTGTTTTCCTTCTGTGTTTTGGCTAACTATATTTTGAAGAGACATGTTTCATAGATCCTTTGCAACTATTGTCCAATAGCTGAAGTGACTGTAGAACTTCTTTTAATGCTTAATAATAATTCCCTTCCATTCCCACAAAGATCAGAGTTTTTCACAAAGTTTCCAAAAGTCCATTTTAGGTGCTAACATGACAACCATCAGCTAAGATCGGGATAGAAGAGGTAAAATAATATCTTACAATTGGCAATATTTCTGTATCCAAAATATAAGCTAAAAGTCTCTTAGTCATACAATTGGGTCAATTAAATTTAGAGCTCATTTTTTTTTCCTCTTTGACCTTCCTTGATTTCTCCTTTAATTTTGGCAAAAGGGGGAGGGGTGCTGAATACTCAAATCTATATTACTAAATCTTCTTTTCTTTGTAAACCCAAGCATATGTTTTCTATTAGTACCATGTGTAGTTGTCTTAAACAATGTGGTCCAGATATGGAACTGGGAAGAGACAGTCTAGCATCTCATCCATCAGAAGAGTCTAAGCCTTTTTCCAGTCATACTAACAGTAGTTCATAAGGACACCTCCCCACTCACCCTACCTTGGATAGAGGTCTGGCATTGCCTATGGTTCATAGCTGTGGGTAAATTTTATTTACATCCACTATATGACTGATATAATTGCTCTCTAGCCTCCCTTTTCTACTCAGAGAGCTATTTATCTAAAGAAATCTTGGAAGCAAGGGAGAAAGTGCCCTTATTCATCAGATACATTAGAAGAAATTTTATTCCAAAGATGGCTAGTATAAACTAGTTGGGGGGTGGGTGGGGCAGGACATTAAATGAGGTGTGAAGCAAGGAAAGAAGAAAATTTAATAGTGCAAAAATAGACTCGAACTCTGGACTTCAATCCCCAGAAGCCCTTGCTCCACTTCCCCAAAATGCTTTGAATTCTCATGTGGGGCAAGATCAAGAAGGCATTTAACCTGATTGCAAAGGCTTTTGAGTCTTTTGGACTTCCGTTTTGGAGCAGACGTGGCTCTTCCATGATGTGTGATCATCTTGTCTAGGCCTCCCTGGCCTAGGCACGTTTTTCTTATTCTGTATCTTCTTTAATCCTTAATCTTCAATAAACCTCTAAAAATATAATACTCCTTGCAGAGAGAAACTAATTTCTACCTGCCTCAGTCTCCCTAAATTTTAATGTTTACAGTTGGCATAACCACTTCAGGAAAACGAAATATCTTAATCTTCTAATTTTTTTTCTGATCTTTAGTTCAGTTTTAATAGCTAGTGCCTAGAAAATTTTTTGAGCCATGTTTCTCTGGCCGAGGTTTTTTACCCTTGCAAAGCTGCTGCTCGTTCCAGCCATTAGATAGCTCACAGGCTTGCTCCTGACCTGTTTGCCACCCACCTGGTCCTGGTCCTCGTCCTCGTCCTCGTCCTGGTCCCAGCCCTGACCACCCCGGCAGCCCGCTCCGGCTCTGGCTCCTGCTCCTGGCCTCTCACCTGGTGTCCGTTCTCCTGGCCCTGCCTGCCTGTGTTCCTGCCTGCAGCCATCAACTGGCCACTGCCTGCCTGTTTATGCACCCCAGACCCACGAGCACAACCCCAGCCAGCTCATCACCCAGATCCTTAGAGCAGATCACTCAGGACTCATTTCTACCAGCTGGTAACAAATTCGGGGTATTGACCATGTTGGGCGGATCAGAGTGTAGGAGGGGAGAGAGAAAGGGAGAGGAAAAGAAACAGACTTTTAAGCAATGAGCTATTTAAAAAGATACCTTTTGACTGTTCTGGTAATTTCACTGATTTCACCTGTGTGCCAGAAGAAAAATTCAGCCCAAAGATTCAGCTTTTAAGGGGCAAATGGGTGGCTCAGGGAACTGATAGCCAGGCCTAAAGACATGCGGTCCTGTGTTAAAATCTGGCCTCAGATACTTCCCAGCTGTGGGGCCCTGAGCAGATCCATTAAACCCCATTGCTTATCCCTTACCACTCTGCCTTCAGACAATAGACATTTAAATGGATAATTAATTATTAAAAAAAAAAAACAAACACACACACACACACACACACACACACACACACACACACCTAAGGAACTTTAAAAACTGGGGGTTATGATTTTAAGGCATTTCAGACTCCAATGGCTTATACAAATCTCTGTATTCTATTGCATTTTTTGTTTAAGGTTTAACTTTGTGATTTTAAATTCATATGTTACTGGATTCAATATTATTCTGTTACGCTGTGCATTTTGAATGTACTGAGTTTTAAAATTCTGTTGCTTTTCCCCTATAACCATATATTGAAAAAAAATCATTGTAATAATTAAGTCCATATAAGAAAAAAAACAGTTTTTCTATTTTGACTTTGTAAATTGTCACATAGAGGATAGATGGACTTCAGAACTGCTTATAATTGTATAACAACCTTTGGAAGTTTTAATATGCTAAATATCTCAAATGATTTTAAGGGTTTTTTAAATATGATTTTGTAATTTTTTTAACAATCTCTGGTCATTTTTGCCTGCCCCTACCATGAGGTAAGGTCCATAGCTGAAGTGAAATACATTTTATAACCCCCAACCTTCCTGCATTTCTAAGTATGTGAATGGAAGTTGGGCAGTTAATCTCAGGGCATTTGTATCCCTAAAAAGCCTCCAAAAAAGGAGCACCCCTTTATTTATACTCTTCATCTCACTACTTTACTTGCACCAGAATGATATATAGATTTCGTGATTATGTTCTTAACCCAAGATGAGTTTTACTTTGTTTAAAAATATATGTTTAAATACCAAGGTTGAAAGATTGCTACATTTGTAAAAATTGTTTCAAATATCCATCAATTCATAGGCTTTTAAATGTCATACAACTTATGTGAAATGTGAAAGTGTGTTTGTTTGCTATTGTAAATAATTGGGCTATTGAGAATTTTGGGGATTTTGATAACTACATATTTGTACTACTGTATTTTTAAAAATGAAAAATTGTTAACCTTGTTCAATTCATTTCCTTCTACTCACAGTGATCATGGCCAGATATTAAGAGGAAATGGATCTCATTTTTGGTGAGAAAGTCTTGTAATCTTTATTTTCTTAGCTGACACAGTGTGTCAATGATTATAAGCTATATTTTTGAATTTTAAAAGCCCTTTTATATTATATTTTTCTTGCATGTGCAATATACTTTTTCAATTTTTTTTATTTTTTTCTCTCTTTTTATATTTGAAGCACATGTCACCAGTATTAAGATTTTCTTTAACCTTTTGATTTTTCAGTACTACAAATTTAAGATACATTTGCTAATGCATGCCCTAAAAAGCTTGTGACTATAAAAACGATGCCACTAATTATTTAAATAAATTATGGGACTTTGCTTAATGATTCTGTCTGAATCCAGGACAAGATATACACAAAAGAGCCATTGCACAGGGCCAAAGAAAAGCCAATCTAGGATGGATTGATGCATTTCTAGGCCAATACAAAGGTCTTGAACCTAGTGTGAAGACTCAAGGTTACTGTGTTTAACATTGTTAGACATAGGCTTTCCTTGTGTCCACACTCACTCTGAAGATACTCACAGATGACCTTGGCTCCTATAATCTGGTCCCCTTTTCTGCCTCTCATAGTGTGGTACCTTTCTGTAGTCCTGACTACTGACTGGGTAAATGCATCATTACTTAGATCATTTTGATTGGGCCTTGATTCAAGCACCTGTTATGGATTTATTTTTGCTTTTTCTTTTATTTGGATTTTTCTGATGTCTTTTTAATATCTCTTACCAATTGATTCATATGCCTCATACCTCAGCCATGCATCCCTAAGTGAAAATGTGTTTGTCAATAACCCTCTTAACGGGGGAATGTAAAAAATGTCATTATTTGAATTGCAAGGTTTGAATTCCTTTTGAGAAGAATTTTGGGTAGAGAAGATGCTACTTCCCTGAATCCAGAGCTGAACTGTTGGAGAAGACATAGTGGGGATGCCTCCAGACCACAAGCTGCACAAAAATGAACTTTGGGTATGGTTGATTGAGCATTTGTTTGTATGTATACTTTCATGCCAAGGGGGACTGCCCCCTACCTGGATTTTTGTCAATGAGTTTAGCAATTATTGGTTGTTGTTTTTTTTTCTTTTCCTCAATCTCAAATTATTGTAATATTTAAGTTGATTATGTTTTCATGATCCTTTTTGGGGAAACTTCTCTCCCCAATAATGATCAAACGAGGGAATGTAAAAATAGACTCAAACTCTGGACTTCAATCCCCAGAAGCCCTTGCTCCACTTCCCCAGAATGCTTTGAATTCTCACATGGGCCGAGGTCGAGAAAGAATTTAACCTGATTGCAAAGGCTTTTGAGTCTTTTGGACTTCCATTTTGGAGTTATCTTGTCTAGGCCTCTCTGGCCTAGGCACGTTTTTCTTATTCTGTATTTTCTTTAATCCTTAATCTTCAATAAACCTCTAAAAATATAATACTCCTTGCAGAGAGAAACTAATTTCTACCTGCCTCAGTCTCCCTAAATTTTAATCTTTACAATAGGTAGTAGAATGCAGGGCTAATAATGAGGAATCTTGGGTTCTAATCCTGACAACAACTATTTCATTATGGAAAATTAGGTCATATTGCAATTGTTTATAAGAAGAATAGGTAAAATTAGACTTTTTTTTGCTGCTACTGCTGCTATCCTAGTAGAAAACAATTTATTGTCTATGTAACTGGTTAATGGATATGGCTTAGATCAGTCATGGTGAACCTTTTAGAGGCTGAGTGCCCAAACTACAACCTTCATGCTACATATGAGCCCCACACTTTCCCCAGACAGAAGAGAGAAGAAGCACCCTCATTGAGCTGCCCAGCAGAGGGGTGGGAGATGTGATAAATGTCCTCAGGTTTAGGTGGAGAGGGGAAAAGGAGCAGCCCATTCTGGCACATGTGCCATAGGTTCACCAACACTGTGTTATATCAATTCAATTTTGTTGGCAAAATCTAGAACAGTGCTGTTGTAACTATAGCATGGGTTACAGAGATGGTACAAAGAGTGCTCCCTGTGGGCAATCAGCTGCTCCCTGAACCACTGCCACCCCCTCCAGAGTTCATTACTAGAAATTCAGAGAGACTCAAGCATATCTGCTCCCCTCCCCCTCTCCACCATGCTTGACATTTTTTCACATGCCCCACCCCTCTGAATAGAAGCCAATGGGAGCATACAGAGATTAAGGTGGGTGGCTCATAGGCGGCAGAGCTAGAGGGGAGCAGAGGGCTTGGGCCATTCCCCTCCCCCTCTCCACACTCTCTGAGGACATTCCTCACTTCACTCTCCCCTCTGCTCAACAGCCCAATGGAAGCATTTTCTCCCTTCCCTGGGTAGGGTAAGGGAGGGGGTAGGGCACACCAGGCACTCAGTGCAGATGGAGGGGCACAGCCCACCATCTCTGGTGGGGAAAGTCATGGAACTCCATCTGGGGGGCCTGGAGGATGGGGCCTGGCACTCCATCTCTAAAAGGTTCACCATCACTGATTTAAAGTATGCTTATCTGGTTCAAATGAGAATTAACCTTTATATCTCCCTCAACCTGGAACAGTTTGCTGACTTTAACCCTATCTATATCATACCTTTACAGCCTGATTGATCTGATGCTCTCTGGCATTGACTTCACAATGAATTCTAGAAAAATAGAGCTGTCTTTAATTGTCCTCATAATTAGCTCTGCAGTTAGAGGAAATTGATGATTTTGTAGTAATGAGGGTCCCTCTCTCCTCTGACTGTCCCTGTCTCTTTCTCTGCCTCTGTATCTCTCTTTGTCTTTCTCTCTATCTGTATGCATGTTTCTCTGTCTCTTTCTCTACCTCTGTCACTTTGTCTGCCTCTGGCTCCAGTTCTCTCTCCTCTTGTCAATCATTGATCCCAACCCAGAGTAAAACTTCAAAAGAATTTTATAAAGCTAAGCTTAATTTTGTCTCACATCTAGAGAATCTTCAAAATATGGATATTGAAGTATTCTATGAAAATATTATGTCTGACTTTTTGTGACCCCATTTTGGCTTTTCTTGACAAAGATATTGGAGTAGTTTAACATTTCCTTCTCCAGCTCATTTTACAGATGAGGAAACTGAAGTTAAGTGACTTGCTCAGGGTAATAGAACTAGTAAGTGCCCGTGGATAGATTTGAACTCAGGAATTCCTGACTCCAAACCTGGCACTCTATCCATAGTACCACCTAGTCACCCATAGGAAAAGGTACTTCAATTCAATAAGAATATCTAGTAAAGAACAGATATTTATTTTCCCCATAATAAAAAGATCTCATAGTACAAATTACTCATATGCATACACAAAGAAATTAAGAAACCATAAAAAGGTCTCAAATAGCCCCTTATACTTACACTTCCATAGCAAAGTAGAGATCCTTTGTATGATTTAAAAACAGACAATTTACTTTCACCTCAGACTTCTGCCATTTAAAGAACACCCAACTTCCATAACTCCTGACCAGCCAAAACATGCCTTGAACTTTCTTTGGACAGTTACAAGTTGATCTGGTGATGAATATCTCCTCCCTCTGGTCAGCTGACATATGACTAAAAAACACTATAATTATTGGTCCATAAGATTGGTACTAAGGTTTCAAGAGTTTATTTCCCCAAACAGAAATCCACAAGAAAGATAAAAGGAATTTAAGATTACCTAAGCAAGTACAGGTATTCATTCCTACTACTTCATTTTTGTAGCTACTATTGTAGCTTGTGGGGTGACTCTGAAAGAATGACATTTCTCCTTCCTTGCTAGTAGTCTGAGGGAGAAAAAAAAGCACTAGTAAAGGAAATCAAAGAAAAATGCCCACAAACAGAGAAAGTAGTGCTATTTCTTAGTTTTATAGCACAAATAATGTTCATTCTCTTGACCTCCACAATCCAGTAACATTTGGTCCAACTCTCTGATCACAGGAAGTTAGTGGAGATGAATCAGGAGTTATGTTGTCCCAGCAAAGATTATATCACTCTTTAAGGAACTAGAGAAGAGTTTCATGGGAGGTGTTCTATTCTGATAAAAATTTGCTATAACACTTTCAACAGATGCATTGGAATGCTTAACTGATCAAGAGTATCCTTTTACAATAAGGGCAGTAACCTTTTCTTCAGGACACTTCCTTTTCTGTGAGCCAGAACCATCCAGGTGTATTATTTGAGTATTTTATGTACAGCTGGTATTAAGCAGATATATGAAAGGTAACAAAATAAGAATTTCCTGCCTGAGATGAAAGTAAAGCTTATTCTGTATCACTGTATAAATGGCCAGGGTCTATGTATTGGACTTTTCTGAAAATACAGTTATATAGTTACAAATGAAACATTTCTTACCATTTCAGATTCTCTGCTCATGGCATAATTATCTAAGGTCAATGATCAAAATCTCTTCCCTTCTCTCCATAAAATAAATGATTCACTCCACTTTTCTTTTTGCTTAGCTTTCAGAAAGTAATTTGCATTTCTCAAAAAATGATTACTTTTCTACAACAAATGCTGAACCATGGAGTTTGGAAAACCTGTACAGTTCTTGTAATATTGTTATTAAACAGCCTAAGGACTTGTTTTGATTGAAGAGAAGACAAAGGAAAATCTGATTTGCCCCAAAGTATGTGGGCCAAATACATGCTACTATACTTAGTTCTAAAGAAAAAATACTATATCAGTACATGGAACATCACATCTTAAATATGTTTTTTCACTGTTCTCAATAATTAAAACTATTATTTTCATCTTAATGCAATTTTTCTTTTTCTTACTTCGGGCAATAATCATTGAGTTTTCCCAAAAATATCTAACAAAATAATAAGACTGTCAAACACAATTATCTCTTTCCATTGATAGCAAGGTAGAAGGGTCAGAGGATACTGTAGATTGGAATTACCTATTGAAATGAAGTGATACAGTTTCTGATTATAATTATCTAATCTTGAAACCTCCATTTATCTCAAAACTTCAGGAAGACAAATATTTTTTATGGATAGAATCGTATCCTTGGCAACAATGACAACAGTCTTATTACTGTACTTTGAACAGAGTTGTGAACTGGTCTGAGGATTTTATAGCATCAATAACAAGGAAATAATTTATTAATTATATATTTACATGTATATCTTCTTTTGTTATGTTTAACAAAGACCTCTTAAGTGTATCTTTAGTGGGGAACGGCCAAATCTGTCTTAATTTTCATAGAAGATCAGAATTATTCACCTAGGAAATGATTCTTCAGCAACACTCAGTAACTCTTTGTATTACAAAATCTTTGAGATGATGGTCTTAGTGAATACTAGTGCTTTGGGGAAATTGGAGTAAATCAGGTACCAAAGCCAGTAGAGTAAGGTGATGGGCTTGCTTTTTGGAAAGAGTGCTGTCTTGTACAGTAGGAGATCTGCTTAATTCCAGCTTTGACGTGGTTAATAATGTAATCGTTCTAAGTCGTTCTTCCCCTTAATATAATTATAACCCACCTCTGACATGTCAAATGTTAACTTTATTATCAAATATTAAATAAACTAAATATAAGGATACTGTCTATATTTTGAATCCTTGCAATGAGGCTTCAAACTACTTTTTAAAAGGAATATGAGGTAAGGTCGTGCCTTAGCCACAAATCTCTAGTTCACCTATCTTACTATGAAAGCTGTAGAGTTTGGGTTAATATAAGCATATATCTAATGTAAAAGGAAAATGCTCTTAAAGAATCATTTAGTAGGTGAAAATCCACCTCTTCTCTAATCAGTCCTTTAGGATCATAGTCATTTTCCATTAGAAAGATGTTCATCTTATCCTTAGAACAAATTAGCATATTGGCAGCAGAGATAAAGTATTTATTGTGGCATTTAAAGCATTGTATGTCATAAAAAATTGGGCATAAAATTTAAGCACAGATTATTGTAAACATAATGTAGTCACACAGGAGATGCTCCAATAAATTGTCACATGTTAACAACTTAATGAATAATCAACAGAGTCCAAAGATGAGTTGCCTTATAAATGTTTCTTCCTTTTATATCCCTGACTAAACACGTATGTTTGTTTTACTATATTATATTGAAGTCTTTTTGTTTTTACAGCACCACAGAAATTTCCTATCCATACCCCCTTCAGATTTGATTGCTACTTTATAACATAATAAAAATTTATATAAAAACATGATAGACCACATCTGCCAATGTATATAGTGCTGTATCCATGTAGTCAGTGTTTATTTCTCTCTTTATCATGATAAGGAGATATATTTCATTTTCACTTATCCAAGAAGATGTGGTCTTATTTCTTGTCACTCTTCTTTCTTAATTCCCTATTATTTTACAGAATAAATGAACCACTTGATAGGTTCACTAACATCAGTGTGTATATTCCCCAAAGGAATCCTCATTATAACTTGCATGTTAATTAGTTCATCATCCAGCCTCTACTTTGTAGACCACAGAGGGGAGAGCAACCAACTAAAGTGACCTATTATCAATTTACTTCTATTGTTCCTGGATCTGTCCTCTGAAGTAAAAAAAGAGTAAATCAAATTCCTCCTCCATCTGGCAACCATTCAAATACTTAGACAACTATTTTGTTCCGCCTATGTCTTTTCTTCTTCAGGAAAAATGTTATCAATCCTCGCATGCCATCAAGTCCTTTCACCATTGCCCACTCTGGACATTCTCTAATTTATCAAAATCCTTCTTAAATCATAACATCCAGGAGTGATCTCCATATTCTAGAAGTGACTTGATGAGGGTAGACTACAGAGGGACTATCACCTCCCTTTTTTTAGAAGTGAAACCTCTATTAATTTAGTTCAAGATCACCTTAGATTTTTGGCTATCTCATCACACTACTGACTCATTTAGAGTTTGTATTTTGTTTAAAACCTTTACCTTGTTGCACACTGCCACACAAGAAGAATTAGTATCCTTCTTTGCCTCCTCCATTTTAAAATGCTGAAGTTAATTTTTCCATAAAATCCAAAGTATTGATACATATTAAACTCCACCTTATTAGATTTAACCCAATTCTCTAACTCATCAAGATTATGAACCATGTTTCTACTTGTTATACTGCAAATTTAAAGATCATGTTATCCCTGGTTTTTATCCATGATTTAAAAATGCTAAATAGCCTAGAACCAAGCACAAATCCCTTAGCTATTCCTTCAAAGACTTTTTACCACATTGATATTGAAAAACTAACAGATGCTCTTTGCACTGCCAAAATCTACACATGTCACTTCCTTTTTGGTATTCTTACCCCAAAGCACACTATCTGACACATAGAAAATGCACACTGCTTATTGATGACATACTAACAGCATCCCTAGGATTTTTCCTATTCTAATTTAGAAATCTAATTTAATCCAGTTTAATAATAATGTCAAAAAGAGAGAAGAAAGTAAGGGAAGAAGAGAAACAAGATGAGGAGAAAGAAGGAAGAGGAGTATTTAAACCCAGGTTCTATGACTCTAAATTTAGGGATCATTTCACTGTTCCATATTTCCTCTTAGTATTGCCACTAGATAAATTATAGTCTTTTAATACACTACCTCATCTTTATGTCATACCTAAAATTTTTGTCCATAAATGTATTGAATAACTTGAAGTGATCATGAAATCTTGATAGAATTTATGATATGAAGCTGATTATGAGATCATCTAAGTGTTATCATGTAGAACAGTGGTAGCAAAGTCCAAAGAAACTAGGGCCACTAAACTGTGCATGGAGATCCCTATGGATATATAGTAACTTGCTAAACCATATGCTAATATTATCCAATATTGTATTTTTATTTATTTTGTAAAGTATTTTCCAATTACATTTTATCTGAAAGGCATACTTGGGAGTGTATAGATTGCAATGTGGTCTCTAGCCTATGTGTTTATCACTTCTAATATTGAAGATAGCATGAATAAAGACTATAAATTGTCATTAATGGGGACCATTCTTCATTTATTCGCATGTACCTGAAACTTTTATTTAATTTCTAGGATTAAACAAGTAGCCGCAAAAAGCTTTATTAATGTAGCACCACTTTGGGGACACATGATAAAGAATTTGTTCTTCAAAACAGGGATATATATCCCCTGAATGCATCTTGTTAAACAGTGACACTTTTAATTGACTCCTGAGATGGTACTCCATTAATAAACTAAAGAAACAATAGAAATCCTCTTCTTCCTTCTGACCTAGAAGGGAGAGGAATTCCTCTGAGATAAATAATTGGTGGAGGGTTTCATTTTCCCAATAAGATCAATAGTCATGTGCCTGTGTCTTCCTAGGCAAGTCTACATCTGGTATAAGACTGCCTCCCATCTGAATCTTCTGCACTTTGGGACAGGCCTTGTGAGATCTTAAAAAGTTGATGACACTTTCCCCATTCCCAGTTACCTGAATAGCAGAGTAGCTGGTGGAAGTGCAAATGCATTAAAACTATATCTATATTTATATATGTATATACATAAAGATATATATATATATATATATATATATATTAAGGGCCTAATACACCTCCCCCACCTACTACATTGAGACTTGCAGTAGGACTCAGGCTGGCAGTGAAAGCTCAGGGTGAGGACTGCAACCACAATGGAGTACCCTAGTGCTACCATGATGGAGTATCCTGGTGCCACCAAGTGAAGCTCAGGGATCTAACTTTGGCTGACAAGGAGGGGCTGGCAGAGAGTAGCAGAGGGAAGGGTAGGCTAGTTAATACCTTCAATTCACAAACTTTCATCCTCATCTCTGCAGACAACTAGGTAAGATCTGGCTTGAGGACAGATTAGCTCAGCAGGTCAGCTCAACTAATCCAATATATCACCAAAGCAAAGGAAAAAAAAACCCTTAAGGGCAGAAAAGCTCAAACTCACAGATCCAGCAATCAAACAGAGTAGTAAGTATACAGCCAGCCAACAAGGAGGGGAAAGATGAAATAATATGAGTAAACAACAGAAGCGGGGGAATAGGAAATTGAGATTGAAAGATTCTATTAGGATAAAGAAAAAAGAACAGATGGAACAAGGAACATCAAGCAAAGCCACCAACAAATTGGACTCAAGCTTTGGAAGAGCTCATAAAAGAATTTTAAAAACCAACAGCCACATATAGGATGGGTTTAAGAAAATTGTGAAATGAAGTTTAAAAGCAAAATAGGTCATCTAAAACATAGACACATGAACTAAAGCCAGAACATAATGTCTTTAAAGCCAAAATCAACCAGCTTGAAAACAAGACAAATAAATAAATAAGCAAACAATAAATAAATAGATAAGAGTGACTTAAAGAGAAAAATAAGTCAAAATGAAAAGGAGGATCAAAAGGTTAGGGATGAAATTCAGCCATTAAAATTAGAATTGAATAATTAGAAGCTAATGGCTTCAAGAAGCTATAAAACAAAATCAGAAGAATGAAAAAGTAGAAATTATGAAACATCTCATCAAAAAAAAAACTGACTTGGAAAATATATCCAGGAGAGACAATTTAAGAATTCTTGGACTATCCAAAGGTCACAACCAAAAAAAAGAAAGACAGCCTATATATCATACTACATGAAATTATCCAAGAAAGCTGCCCTGATATCCTTGAACAAGAGGGTAAAATAGAAATTTAAAGAATCCACAGATCACCTCCTACATTAAATCCCCAAATGACAACTCCCAGCAATATTATAGCCAAGTTTAAGAGCTCCCAGACCAAGGAGAAAATACTACAGACAGCTAGAATAAAACAATTCAGTTATCATAGAACCCCAGTCAGAATCACACAGAACCTAGTAGCCTCCACATTGAAAAATAAGGCTTGGGATATGATATCCCATAAGGCAAGGGAATTGGATCTACAATAAAGAATCAACTACCCAGGAAAACTGACTATACTCTTTCAGGGGAAAGTATGGGCCATTTAATAAAATAGAAGACTTTCAAGCATTCTTGAAGAAAAGACCAGATTTAAACAGCAACTTGAGGCCCAAAATCAAAATGCAAGAGAAGCATGAAAAGGTAAATAAGAAAGAGGGAAAATTTAAGGGTTTCAATAAGATCAAATGGCTTATATGGAAAGATGATATCTGTAACTCCTAAAAATTTTTATCCTTGTTCTTAGTAGTTAAAAGAAGTGTATATTGAAGGGTGGTAGTTAACTTATTAGGATAATATGTTGAAATTATATACATAAAAATAAAACCAGCAGGGAAAGAGGATGATACTAAAAGAAATGGGATAAGAGAAGTAAAATGGGGTAAAATAGGTAACAAAAAGAAGGGGGGAGAGAAGTACCATATAATTAAAGGGAGGAAGAGGTTGGTGATAGGTAATAGTTAATTCCTACTCTCAATGTGATTGGCACAGAGAGAGAAGAACAGCCAGATTCATTGGAGTATAGAATTTTATCTTACCTTGTAGAAAAGTAGAAGAAAATTAAGAAACAAGTTGGTAGAGAGGGGAGTAATACAAAGGAGGGAGAGGCTGAGGAGGCATCCAAAAAGTCCTATAGTGAGAGAGGGATAAAGAATAGGAGATAAAGGGGAGTAATATAAGGGAGGGGAAAAGGGAGGAGACTGACTAGATGAGAAAGAATAGAAGGAATAGGGTCAGGATTAAAGAAGGAAATCAAAATGTAGGAGGCTACGCAGATGGTAATCATAACTGTGAATGTGAATGGGATGAACTCACCCATAAAATGCAAGCAGATAGCAGAGTAGATTAAACACTAGAATCCTAGCATTTGTTGTCTACAAGAAACACACATGAGGCAGGTAGAAACACACAGGGTAAAGGTAAGAGTCTGGAGCAGAATCTATTGGGCTGCAACTAAGACAAAGAAAGCAGGAGTAGCAATCATGATCTCACATAAAGCTAAAGTAAAAATATTATTAATTATATATATATACATATATATAATATAAACATATAAAATAATGATTAATTAAAATAATGATTAAAAGGGACAAGGAAGGATACTACATTTTGATAAAGGTATTCTAATCAGGAAGAAATATCAGTACTCAACATATATGCATGAAATAGAATAGCTTCAAGATTTTTAAAAAAGAAATTAAAAGAGTTGAGGATGAAATAGATAGTAAAACCATACTAGTGGGGAACCTCAACCTCCCCTTATCAGAACTAGACAAATCAAATTCAAAAAATGAATAATAAAGAAGTAGGGAAGTCAATGAAATGTTAGAAAAATTAGAGCTAATAGATTTCTGAAGAAAACTGAATAGGGACAAAAAGGAATATAACTTCTTTTCTGCAGCACATGGTATATATACAAAGACTGACCATGTACTAGGACATTAAAAACATCACAAGCAAATGAAAAGCAGAAATAATGAATACAACTTTCTCAGATCATAATGTGATAAAAATCATAATTAATAAGGTTCATGGAGAAGGAAATTTAAAATTGAAACTAAATAATCTAATTCTTCAAAACTGGTGGATCAAACAACAAATCAAAGAAACAATTAACATTTTCACTGAAAAGAAAGACAGTAAGGAGACCACATATCAAAACCTATGGGATAAAGCCAAAGCAGTACTTTCAAGAAAATGTAAATCCCTGAGTGTTTATATCAAGCAAATGGAGAGGAAGGAGAATAATGAATTGGGTATTCAACTTAAAAAATTGAAAAAAGAACACATTTTAAAACCTATATAAAAACTCAAATGGAAATCATAAAAATCAAAGGAGAAATTATAAATTTGAAAGTAAAAGAACTATTGACCTAATAAATAAGATTAGGAGCTAGTTCTTTTCAAAAACAAATAAGACAGGTAAAGTATTAGTTAATCTAATTTTTAAAAAGAGAAATCTAATTAACAGTATTAAAAACAAAAAGGACAACATCACTTCCAAGGAAGAGGAAATAAGAGCAATTATTAAGGGTTATTTTACCCAATTATGTAACAATAAATATAGCAATCCATAGCAAAATGGACAGATGTTTATCAAAATATAAAATGTACAGATTATCAAAAGAGGAAGTAGAAAAATAATCCCATCTCAGAAAAAGAAATTGAACAAACCATTAAGGAACTCCCTAAGAAAAAATCACCAGGGCCAAATGTATTTACAGGTGGATTCTATCAAACATCTAAAGAACAATTAATTTAACTATTATATTCCTGGAAGTTGTCATTTCAGAATTTCTTTCTGGAGGTGAACTGTAAATTCTTTCAATTTCAATTTTATTTACTTGTTTGAGTATATCTGGGCAGTTTTCTTTGATAATTTTTTGTATTATTATGTCCAAGCTTTTTTTTATTTTATCATGGATTTCAGGTAATCCAATAATTTTTAAATTGTCTCTCCTGAATCTATTTTCCATATCAGTTGTTGTTTTTTTCAATAAAATACTTCATTTTCTTCCATTTCCCATTATTTTGGTTTTGTTTTATTGTTTCCTGATTTCTTACAAAATCATTAGTTTCTAGTTGCTTAATTCTAATTTTTTAAGACCTGCTTTTCCTCTGTCAGATTTTGGTTCTCCTTCTTTAATTTCTTCTTGCATTGCTTTTATTTCTTTTCTCCACTTTTCCTATGCCTCCCTTAATTTGTTTTTTAAGTCTTTTTTTTAGCTCTTCCAGAATCTGGGTACTATTCATATTTTTTTTTACTTTGCATGTGTTTACTTTGCTTTCACTTTCCCCTGTATCTGTACCTTTTTCTTTGTTTCCATAAAAAATTATTTAGAGTTAGGTTCTTTTTTTGTTGTTTTCTCATTTTCCCTACTTTTTTGAGAGGGCAGGGTACCCTCTTAAACTTCAGTACTTCCTTTGTGCTACTCTTAGCTTTTTTTCTGTTTTTTTTTCCCCAATTTGTATGATGGCCTGAGGGCTAAGAACTCTGACAGCCACCCCTGACTACTGATCAATTAATCCTTTAGATGCTGATTGCTTAAAGACTTGCCTCAAGCTTGGATGTAAGCTTTTGGTCTTACTCTGAGCTTGATCAAGTCAGCAACTGCTCAAATTCCAGCCTTAGTCTTATGTGTGTAAGTATTTTTGGTCTCACTATGTACTTGATCTATTTGGTAACACAGTTGATTGCCCTGTCCTAGAGATCTACCCTGAGGTATCTTCAAAAAGATCCAAACCCACTTTTAGTCTGCTGACTACCCCAAACTACAATCTATATCATTACCCCAAGATCAGACTGGGACTCCTGGCTTTGCTTAGGGCCAATGCAAGTCAGCCCACTGCAGTGCAGACTGCCTATGTTGGTATTCTGGACTTCCCCACAGGTTTAGAATTTCAAGATGTGTGGGTTGATTGGACATCAGGGTCTAGCTTGGGCTTAGGTTCTGAACCTGGAATAGCAGTTCTGGGGTGGAGGTATGTGGCTGTGTGGCTTGCTGTTTGCTTGCTCTTCACTCCTTGGTATACTTTCCTCCTGGCTATGCTCCTCTCTCACCCCAGCATCCTAGATGTTCTCTGCCTGCCTTTTGTTTGTTTGTTTTTTCTTGAAAAGTTGTTTCACTCTGTCTCCTTGTTGGTTCTTTCTCTCCTGCATTCATTTTGTGTTATTATTTTAATATCGATTGAGAAGATTCTGGAGACTCTGAGCTTCTGTGCTTTACTCTACCATGTTGGCTGCTTCCCCAGAACTCCCATAATCACTTTCTGAAAGTATTTCTTAAATCAAAAATCCTTTCATTCCTAAGAAAACATTTTTTTATGTTTTGCAAAAGGATAAGGGCAAAAATATATCTTTGCATTTATTCAGTACATTAATACACCTTTACTTCATATATACCCTTTATGTCCTATGATTATACCAAGTATGCTGAGGAAACAGTAAACAACTTCCTCTAATCTCATTGTTTGGTGTTAACTATACTCAGTTGAGATGTCCTATAATTTCTCCAGAAGACTTCCAAAGTATATTATACTAAATTATTATACATTCCCTTATTTCTGTTTTATTGGTATCAATTTCAGCATACATTTATATTATGTTTCTTTCTTTACCCTTGGTCCCAGTTAGTTTGGATAAAATTCATCCTTTTTACATGAAATTCTCCCTTCTCATTATAATAAGAAAATTTTCTTCATGTAGCTTTTAGGTTTCACCTTGGAGGAACAATTTAAAAAGAGAAAAATGGTTTTATAATGCATTATTGGAGATGGTCTAATTCTCTTAGTTTAGATTTAATGTTTGGACAAAATGATGAATTCTTACAAGTCATTGAAAATGTTAAAACAAGGAGATTTATTTTGCTATAACACAGCAAGGATAAACAACAATAATACAATAGCACTTATCTTCTCTGGATGTGGCCTCCTTCAACACCATATGGAAATTCATCTGGTCAGCAGGGCAGGATATGATGAAAGACATGGTGATTTGGTAGTATCAGTCACTGAACAAGTCTGAAAGATAAAGACTTTTTGTGTCTGGGACTTTTTATGCCATTTGATCACCAGGTAGCTGCATCAGGGAAGCCCGAGACAATTCAGTCCCCATAGAGTTTTGTCTCCTTTTGGGAAAACTAACACTTGA
Source organism: Monodelphis domestica (assembly GCF_027887165.1). NCBI lineage: Eukaryota > Metazoa > Chordata > Mammalia > Didelphimorphia > Didelphidae > Monodelphis > Monodelphis domestica. The sequence goes on along the minus strand of NC_077228.1, from coordinate 218,333,625 downwards.
CAAAAGAGGACATTCTTCTACCTTTTTTGAGAATGGGGTGGGGGGAAGAAACTGTCAGGGAAACATTGAAAAATATTAACTTAATCACATGCATACTGACATTTTTACATCTTTCAATAACAAGTATAATCGATAATACAGATATAAGCAAAGGAGATTTGTAGCAATCCTGGAAGAATGATTGCCTTGCACACAAGAGGACAATACTCCAACCACATAATTCAAAGAGCATCACCCAAGGAAAAAAATCAAGCCAATCATGTCAGTGCAAAGTTATGAGCTGAGATGTTTTAGTAAAGATTATTTTTTTCCCTAAAGGAAAGCCACAGTGCATAGGGAATCCAATTTGAATTACATGTCATGCTGACAACTTGCAAACAAATATTTCAAGTTATCTCTTTATTCTACATAAGGGCCATAACAAATACCCACTATATTTTGTCTGGTTTTCTAATGTTAGTAGAGCTAAATATCTCATAGAAAAGAACATCATCTTAATGAAGAAGTGGAATATGTTGTTATATTGGCTTCACCAATTTTTTTTCTCCATATCCTTTAAAATTAAAAAAAATGGAGAGGTTTTGAAAGGATAACTCATGTCTTCATTAAGAGAACAAATTTGTCTTTGAGTAAGGGAGCATAGTGAGAAAGAAAAATATTGTGGTCCAGCTAATGACATACAGATCTGCAGGGTAATTATGGCTCTTACGCAGGTTTTCAAATGGAAAAGGGCTACATTCTGATTTCCTTGGAATTTAAGGTAGCTGTGTGGTATAATGTTCCACTCTCTTTCACGTATAGATATATTTATAGATTCACATATTTTTATGTACTTGTGTTTATGCACATACACATTTCCTACATATATGCATGCATATATATACATTTATATATACAAATGTATACCAAATGTATCCATTTTTTCAAGTATATAATATACATTTAATACTTTTTGTAGAAGACATTTTAAAAATATTCTAAGTCAAAAAGTGGAAGAAGAATCAAAGTTTTGAGGGAAGTAGAGTAAAAAAGGTTTAAAGAACTTTTTTCATATTTATGAAATGTTTTTACTGAGAAAAAGCTTATAATTAAGTGGGGGGATGGATTTATAGTTTTGTTTTGTGGATAATTTTTGGCATGGAAGTCCTTCGACTCATGTATAAGTGCTCTGTTTAAGTCTTAATCCTACATAAATGTTGCTTAATGCACTTGTAATACAAATAGCTAACAATTAGATGTTCTTTAAAGGTCACAATTCACTTTGCAAATATTTCATTTTATCCTCCCAACAACATGTAAATTTAGTTGCTGTTATTATTCCTATTTCAGAAATAAGAAAACTGAGGCAGAAAGAGGTTAGGGACTTGTCCAGGGTCACCGAGCCACTAGTTTAGTTCATGACACCAGATTTAAATTCAAACATTTCTTATTCCTGGCCCAACTTTTCATCCTCTGCTCCATTTACCTGCCTCTGAAATGATTAAAAACGTGCCCATGTTCATATGGCTAATAGGAATTGAACCCATGTTTTCCTGATCCCAAGGTCATCCTTCTAGTTACATGCCAAACTTCCTCTCTGGTTATAAACAGAGAGCTCAAAACTCAGAAATACAGATCTCTTAAAACATAAATATCTTTTGTTAACATAATAGAGTTATGACTTAGTAAACATTTTATCCTACAAACCACTGAAGAAATTGTGTGTAGATAAATACAAAGACAGGCAGACAGTGAGAGAGAGAGAGAGAGAGAGAGAGAGAGAGAGATGTATATTTCACTGAACACACACATCATACTGGGCATCTTTCAAGAAATTTATACCTATGTGTTTATATGTATAAATTACTTTGAACATAGGCAAGTCACCCAGGTTTCAGAATATCATCGAACTAATGTGATGTAAAATATCACCCTGGAGAAATCAGCTAACCTCCTTAGATATTCATCTATAGAATAGCTATTATAAGAAGTAGCTTTGGTTAACATCAAGGAGAAAAAGGAAGAAGAAAAGAGAAGAAAAAAGAAGGAAAAAGGAGGACCATATTTTTAACAGGAATTTATATTTTACAAATTATTATATTTTTGCATTTGTTCCCTTATTTTGATCTTCATAACTGCCCTGTGAGGTACCAATAGGGACTGAATCTACAATTTCTTGGGCAGAGGTAGAACTCTCCTTTGATGGGAAACTCCCTCCATTAATGCAAGCTGATACCTCCATATTTTTAGAGTTTTAGAGAGTTGACTAGAGCAGAAAGAAATAAATCTTTTGTCTAGTCACACTACTTAGTTAGTTAGAGGTAGAACTTGAACCTAAATCTTTCTAACTTCAAAATCAACTCTCTACTTGATACTTCATGTGTTCTCTCAAAGTATTTTAATAAAGTTTAGCTCGTTTTACAGGCAAGGGTGGGGATAGAGGGCATATAGTAGAGGTGCTTAGATTTCAGTTGGAAATGACTGGCCCCTAATCTTAGAATGTGGTCATTGCCAGACTTTTCCAGATGCCACCCTTCTCTTCCCACCAAAAGAGACCTACCCCCTAGATGCTATACTCAATGCAACCTCACAGAGTAGAACTCCTTGATCATGTCTGGAGAATAATGAGACTATTCAATCTAACTCTAATTCCACCATTTTCTCATGACTAAAGCATTGCCTAAGTGCAATGGGATCCATATTCACTGCTTTGTTACCATACTAGGTAGTTCAGAAATATTTTTTAAATAATGATTCTTTAAATGTAATCCAGGGGTGGGTATTTTATTTATAAATATTTAGATTAATAACATTTTATTAAGTCAAATGGAGAATACAGCAGTCTGAAAAAATCCTGTCACAAAAACAAATAAAGCTCACTGCAACTTACTTTGGGAATCAGGGTAACATACCTAAATAAGCTGTAATCTTTAGATTTTGATTTCTACCTTATATCCCTGGTGGGGGTATATATATAGACATATATATGTATATGTATATGTATATGTATATACATATATACATATATAAATATGTACATATTTACACATATTTATATATTCATTTATTTATTCAGATTTACAAGTAAGTCAGAGTTCCTGGATGAATCTCTTGTGTGCAACTGTTTTAGAAAAATGTGGTAACTATATAGTAAATTTATACATCAATCTACATCAAGAATCCGATGTTATTTTATTTTGTTTTGCTTTTAAAAACAAAAACAAAAAAAGAACATTGTATCTAGTTCCAGAGCTCTAAACCAAGAAAAAGACCCTACAAATTTCAGTCCCTTTCCTCTCTCTTTTTTCCTGTCTCCATGCCATCTGTATTATTACTTTCTCTGCGTTTTTCCATTCCCAAGAGAAACTCAGAAACTTTTGTCATCAATCACACTTTATGTTAAGGTAGAAGTCAATACTAATTAAATGTAACTGTAAACAAAATTTTAAGAACACAGATAAGCTTTGGAGCCAAGCTAACTCTCTCCCTGGGGAGGAAAAGAGTATATGAGAAGGGAAGAGGGAAAGCATCATCATTGTTCTCAGCAAACACAGACAAGTTTCTCCCTCTTGCCCTTTTCGCTTGATCCCTCAGTTTTGGGTGACATATGCAAGGTTTCACACACAGGCGCACACACACACACACACACACACACACACACACACACACACAATGAAAGGGGAGACAATGATGACAACAGGGTCAGTATTGATCTCCAGCATTCTCTCCTTTCCTTTCCCCTACTGTCTCTAGGGTTTCCATTTACCGTCATTTCTTAATGTACACGTCCTCTATCACAAGATCTCCATAGAAATAATTCCATCTCTTTAATTCACAAGCTCTTTTTAGTCAGGTCAAAACAGACTGAAGAATTTCTATCCCTGACTGCAAAAATTTATTCCTTGAAAATATATATTTTTTGATAACAATAATAGAACTAATTTTTACGGAGATGAAGTGATATCTTCAAGGTCACAAACTTAGTCAATGGTAGAGTCTAGCCTCAAAGTCAGGTTCCCTGACTCCTAGTTCTCCACTATCCCACACTGTCCCTATTTCTGACAAATGGAAGTCATTGACAGCTCAATTTTAGACCTAGCTCCATTTTAAAGGTCATCTCAATGAGTTTGCTCTTACAATGACCAATATGGAAGTGTGTTTTGCATAACAATAAAAATTAAATTTTAAAAAATTACCTTCCTTTTCTCATCACAAAAACTATTCCCACTTATTGTTTTACCAATAGAACTTCAGGAAATGAAATCTATTCTTAATTTATCCATACCCAGAAAACTACTAGTACTTAGTGAAGAAATATATTGGCATTCTCAGACAGGTTGGAAAGTAAAGATTATAGCTGATATTCGATTCATGTCAGAGATGGAAATATCTTGTGTCCAAACAGACCCTCACCTTAATACACTTTGAGGAATGAATCATGAAGAGTGGATGAATCATAGGGATTGTCTACCAATATTTCTCTAACAAGTCAAAGGGAAGAGAGGGTACTTAGCCTTTTCGTGGTAGTTCTATTAGAAAACTGAATAGTGGAAGTGTTTATTGTATTTTACAAGAAGGTTGCATCCAAAGTCATTTTCCATAATACTTAGAAAGCACACAATCAAAAAGGTATTTTCCCAGCCTGATTTGCCTGCATGATAGTTGAAATATGGTATATTAAAATGGGAAGCTGTGTTTTTGCCCAAGTCTCTGTGTTCTTTGAATATAATGGCTACATGCTTTTTGTCTCACTTTTCCTCACTAAGCTCATTATATACAAATGGGGTTCTGAATTGATTCATATTTTAATAGCTATTTATATTTTAATAACTTTGGCCTTTGGCTCTTCAATTTTGCAACTTCTTTGTGTCTTCTCCTTCCTATAGATACTGCCCCATATGACTTCTCATACCTCCTAACTCTGCTTTTCTCCACCTCCACATATATTTATTCCAGAAAACTCCTGTTCCTTTAGAGGGAGTCATGCAGTGGAATATTTATCTCTGTATCTCAGAAGAGAATTCCAGTTCCAAACTGGAAAAGACGCTTAGATGCTAACAAGAAAGGGGAGGGGGGTAAAGTATATTTTCCTCGTGGCAGTAATGCCATGAAATATATAAATAAGCCTATTCAATCCTCTAAATTTCCTTATGAGAACTCCCATTTAGTGTTAGTGGTACTAAGATCTATTCGTCCTTTGCAAAGAGGAGATTGTCTGCCTCAGGGTCATTTGTTTTTCAAACTGAGTGAACAGGAGATGTATGATTGAGAGTAAGCTTCAATGAACATACTTCCCAGAACAGCTCTACAAAATCAGCAATGAGCTGCCCTATCTCATCTTGTTCTATCAATACACAGTTACCAGAGTTCATACACAAGACCTCTGCCACTTCCCAAACTAGCTAACTGTAAGATTAAGTATCATTACTCCCATTTCTATTCTTTGCATTTCCCCCTCTCAGATGAATTAAATGCCATACAGCTAACTCAGTTCTTTATTGACATCATCTCCCTCAGCCTCCTTTCCCAATTAGAGAATTGGAGAGCTCAAGGGAAGAGTATCAAACTCCCCCCAGTGCCTTCCTTTACAAAGACCAGAACCCAGCATTTCAGCTCACTTCACTTTGGACCTGCTGCTCAATTTGGTTTCAAATTCATGGAACAAGATGTCCTTAAGTTGTGTACCCCCTATGGTCTACCACCACCACCACTTTTCTGACTTCTTTTGTGCATCTCCCCCCATTCGAAGATAAACATCTAGAGAGTTGAGATTCTTTTCCTTTTTTAAAAACAATGTATCCCCAGATATAGACTATAAACGAACATCCTAGTGCAAACATCAACAACATGGAAATAGGTTCTGATCAAGGACATATGTAATACCCAGTGGAATTGTGCATGGGCTACAGAAAGGGTGGGGGTAGGGGAAGGAGGGATAGAATATGATTCTTGTAACTAAGGAATAGTGTTCTAAACTGACTAAATAAAAAAAAATAATAAAAACAGAAATCAATATTAAAAAATGTATCCCTAGGACTTAGCTCAGTGCTTGGAACATAATAATAATTTAATAAATGTTTATCAGATTGGACCAGAATGGATAATCAGAAGTTCTGCTGCCTAAAATAATCCTCCCCCTTCCACATCCAGCTTTGTCATAAGCTCGATATAGTTAGTTCTGATAAAGCAAGATGGACTTCAACTCTGTGAGTCCTACCAAAGAAAAATAGTAGTTTATATTGGTTTTATCTTCATTATTCTTTGAGCTTTTTGTGTCCTGACTTAGGAAGAAAGGGGAGATGCTCAGAGAATTCCTAGATCATTTACATCCATGGTCCCAATTGGACTGATTATAGAAAATGTTAGACTTATTCTACTAGGAGATATCAGTTTGGGTTTGGGTTTGGATGATCTGAGGGTTGAAAGGATAGCTGAGATTTACCAGGCACTATTATTCAACATCTTTGATTGAGGCACATAGGTAGTACGATACCTGGAGAGGGAGTTGGAATCAGGAAGACCTAAATATGAATTTTGCTTTCAGGTTCAAACACATACATTTGGGCACATCTTTCTCCTAAATCCCTCTAGATTATCCTGGATCATTGCATTGCTATTAATAGCAAAGTCTGTTACATTTGATCATCCTACAATGTTTCAGTTTCTGTGTACAATGTTCTCTTGGTTCTGCTCATTTCACTCTGCATCAGTTCATGTAGGTCTTTCTACTTCTTATGTGACCCTTGGCAAGTCACAAACTCCCTCAGTTTCCTTTTGTGGAACATGGGGATAGCACCAACCTAACCTAAGATTAAAATAACTTGTTAAAGATAGTATCAATCTTAAATTAGTTTTGAAATGCTAGCTATTATGATTTACACCCTCCATCTTTGAATCCTCACATGTTCACCTTTATTTGTAAAATGATGGGTTTGCCTGAGTTGATCTCTAAGCTCTTCCTCTTTTTACCTCCAAAGCCTTTACTTCTAAAATTCTTTGTTCTCAGTGTGGTATAATAATGAATCACTTAGAGTCTTGAACTCAAATTCTGCCTCAAAAATTTGCTATATGTGTGATTTTGGTCAAGTCACAACAATCCTGAGTCTCAGTTTCCTCATCTATAAAATGAGGGTGTTAGATTCATTGGACTTTGAGGCCCCTTCTACATCAGACTCTATTATGCCATCATTCTTCCAGCTCTAAATCTATGATTTTGTTTCTCTGAGCTGAAGTATTATTGCAACTACTACCCTCCCTGATTCTAAGCACTGGAGGGACCTTTTTCAATTTAAGGAAAATCTCAAGTCATCATAGGGTTAAGCAGATATAAAGTCTAGTGTAAGGAGGTTCTATAAGCTATTCAGTTTAAGAGCATTTCTTTCAATAAATTCTCCATTATCCACAGTAATATATTTGCCAAGTTGTCTCCTTCCCTACCACCATCCTCCTACTTTAGGAGTGTGAGGAAGGGTGGGTAAAGGAAAATGGGGATATTTAATAATGTCAGAAGCCAAGACACGCTTTCCTACTATTAGAGGCAGCTTTGTCACAAGGATCTGTAATGAAAGATTTGGTTCTTGGGGGAAATTTTTCACCCATGGTCCTTTGGTCTTCCTGCTGAGTGTGTTGACCAAAGCAGGGAGCTGTGGTTTCCTTAGTAAAGCCAATTCAAGCAAGCTAGAGACCTCATGGATTGCTGTAAGGCCCCAGGTTCACTTCATGGTATGTAATGAATCAGAAACTTACCAGTGGGTTGATTCATGTACTGGACATGTATAAATGTACAAGTACATCCCTGTTGTGATTTTCATACCCATTAAAACAAAATCAAAGAAAAAAAAAAGGTTTTTTCTGGCTTCCGATTGGACAAACTATCTAGTGAATTATTAGTCTCCTAATGTATTTCAGCAGTCTTAGATTCATATAAAACTTAAAATGTCTCAGTCTTATTCCCAAATACATTCCCAAGAAAAAAGCATATTAATTTAGTTACATCATTCTAATTCTTAATATTTCTGCCATTTTTTTTTATTTTCTAGCTTTCCTTTAAGAACTAGGTTGATTTTATAATAAAGCATTGGGCGTGAGAATCTAAATTCAATTTTGGTTATCACTATGATCTATTTGAGCCTTATTTTCCCCATCTGCAACATGGAAAGAATATTCTCTTCCCCCATAGACTATAAAATATTTTACTGTGGAACTGTATGAGGTTTTTTGTAAGATAGATATTGAAGATATCTGAATTCCCTTAACTTAATGGTTTATAGAATAAAGGTCATGACTCTTTTCCCCAGAAAAATATCTAAAAAATTTACAATAGTGATGGAAAAATAAGGGGCTCCAAATCCTTCTATACAACAATTCAAAGCTATAATTTTTTTTTTGTTTTATTGTAAATATATTTTTGTTCACACTGGAAAATGATTTAAATATGCAGAGAATTATTAATATTTAATCCTTGCTTTGTTTATTTTCAATGATTCTTGACCCAATGCTACTGTTGTACAAAGAATGCATTTTATTTTTTTAAATCATTCTCATGATTTAAACTATCACCTCTATAAAGATGATTCCCTGCCTATATACCTAGCTCCAATATTTCTACAGAGATTCAGTCCAACATCCCCAAATATCTATTGAATATCTTAAATTGGATATCTGAGACATCTCTTTTTTTTTAACAACTTACCTTTGATCTTAGAATCAATACTAAGGATTGGTTCCAAGGCAGTAGAATCCTAAGGACTAGGCAATTTGGGTTAAGAGACTTGCCCAGGACATGTCTCAGATCAAATATGAATCCAGGACTTCTTGTCTCAAAATTGGTTCTTTATCCAATGAGTCCCTGAACTGCCCCTCTCCAAGACAGCTTAAACTCAACATATCTTCCTATTAAATCCTATTATCTTCCAAACTTTTCTTCCAAACTTATATATTGAAGAGGTAACCATCCTTCTGATCTCCCAGGTTCATCACCCTGGTATGTGTCTGACCTCACAAGCATATCAAATCAGTTGCAAAATATTGACATTTCTATTGTCATTTCTACTCCAAAATACAACTGCCATTTGGTTCAGGCCCTCATCACCTTTTGTCTAGGTTATTGCAAGAGCCTCCTATTTGGTCACCCTGATTCAAGCATCTCATCAGTCCTGTCTATCTAATCCACACAATACCTCCAAAGGTAATTTTTCTTAAATGTAATGAGTCCCATACTCAAAAAAAGTCATTGATTCACTAGTGCCTTTGAATTCCTTTATTTAATGTTTAAAGTTCTTTATACCTTGATTCTGACCTATTATTCAAGCTTCATTAGATATGACAATGTTTTCTACCGTTTGCCATCCAATCTAACTGGTCTTATCTTCTAGGCAAGAAAAAATGAACACTTACATACACTCAAGAAAAAGAGAAGGTGGAAGTTAGAAATGCTATGAGCAGGAATTAGAAAGAGAAACTCCATTTAAAACCACTCTAGACAATTTGAAATATTTAGGAATATATCTGCCAAGACAAACACAGGAAATATATGAACATAACTACAAAACCTTTTTCACACTATTAAAATTGGATCCAAATAATTGGGAAAATATTAATTGTTCATGGGCAGGACAAGCTAATATAATAAAAATGACAATCCTACCCAAATAAATTTGCTTATTCAATGTCATGCCTATCAAACTACCAAAAAATCATTTTTTTATAGAATTAGGGGAAAAATATAACAAAGTTTATCTGGAAGGACAAAAGATCAAGAACATCAAGGGAAATAATGAAAAAATGTGAAGGGGATTGGGGGGAGGGACTAGCAGTACCAGATCTTAAACTCTACTATAAAGCCGTGCTTATCAAAACAATATCTTATTAGCTGAGAGAGAGAAGGGTATATCAATGGAATAGACTAGGGGTAATTGACCTCAGCAAACTAGTGTTTAATAAACCCAAAGATTCCAGCTTTGGGGACAAGTATTCATTATTTGACAAAAACTGCTGGCATGGGGGCAGCTGGGTAGCTCAGTGGATTGAGAGCCAGGCCTAGAGATGGGAGGTCCTAGATTCAAATCTAGCCTCAGACACCTCCTAGCTATATGACCCTGGACAAGTCACTTGAACCCCATTGCCTAGCCCTTACCACTCTTATGCCTTGAAGCCAATATACAGTATTAACTCCAAAATGGAGGGTAAGGGTTTAAAAAAAACAGCTGGGAAAATTAGAAAACAATATGAGAAAAATTAGGTTTAGATCTACATCTTATACCCTATACCAAGATAAATACAAAATAGGTAAATGACTTAAAAATAGAGTGAAATCATAAATAAATTAGGTGAACATAGAATAGTATACCTATCAGATATCTGGGAAAGGAAGGAATTTAAGACCAAGCAAGAGATAGAGAACTTTACAAAATATAAAATGATTTTTTATAATATCAAATTTAAAAAGTTTTGTACTAACAAAGCCAACGCAACAAAAATTAGAAGTTAAGTAATAAATTGAGAAAATATTTTAAATAGCAAAACTCTCTGACAAAGGTTTAATTTCCCAAATATATATGGAACTAAGTCAAATTTGCAAAAATAATCAAGCCATTCCCCAATCAACAAATTGTCAAGGGATATGAACAGTTAGTTTTCAGATGAAGAAATAAATATGAATAATCACATGAAAAATGTCTTTAACATCCCTTCTGATTAGAGAAATGCAAATCAAAATAATGCTGAGGCACTACCTCACAACGAGTAGACTGGCCATTATGGCAGCAAAGGAAAGTGATAAATGTTGGAGAGGGTGTGGCAAAATTGGGACACTTTTACAATGCTGGTGGAGTTGTAAATTGGTCCAAACATTCTGGAAGTCAATTTGGAATTATGTCCAAAGGTCTTTAAAAAATGTCTACCCTTTGGCCCAGTCATATCACTGTTGGGTTTGTACCCCAAAGAGTTAATAAGGAAAAATAATTGTCCAAAAATATGTATAGCCACGCTCTTTGTGGTGGCAAAAAATTGGAAAATTGGGGGGTATCCATCAATTGGGTGTGGCTAAATAAATTGTGGTATCTAATGGTGATGGAATACTATTGTACTTAAAGGAATTCCATGTAAACTAGAATGACCTCCAGGAACTGATGTCAAGAGAAATGAGCAGAACCAGGAGAACATTGTTCACAGAGACTGATACATTATGGCACAATCAAATGGAATGGACTTTTCTACTAGCAGCAATGCACTAACCCAGGACAATCCAGAGAAACTAATGAGAAAGAACACTATCCATATCCAGAGAAAGAACTGCAGGAATAGAAAGGCAGAAGAAAAACATTTGTTCAATCACGTAGTTCGATGGGAATATGTTTGGAGTTTTGATGTTAAAAGCTCACTCTATTGCAAATAAGAATAACATGGAAATAGGTTTAGAACAATGATACATGTATAACCCAGTGGAATTGCTTGTCAGCTCTGGGAAGGGGGAGGGAAGAGGGGTGGGAAAAATCATGAATCATATAACCATGGAAAATATTCTAAATAAAAAAAAATGCAATGGAAGGTTTGAGGAGGGACAAAAATGTTTAAAATAGCCATTGTGGTAAATGGGATAGTAAATTGGTTAGAGATGTAAAAGAAGTTTCTTACTTTGGAGAGAGCCTAATTTAGATTATATAATATAATTTTGTACTGACCAAGTCAGTGCAGGTTTGTAATTTTCTTCCATTCTATTTAGCCATACCTGAATAATAGTGAAGGACACAGATGCTGGAAATTATCCAAGGTTCCGACTTGACAAGTCATGATTAATAACAAAAGAAGCAAGAGAACAGAGTCTAGAAATCAGTGGAGAGTTGAAGTGGTCCATGAAGAAATCAAGATAGAAAAGGAAGGAGAATGTCATCAGGGTGGGAGTGATGACTTGGGAAAGAAATGAATATGAAGCATTGGAGAACATTGTGAAATTGAAGAACATAGGGAATATAAGGCAGAGGGAATTATAAAATGATAAAAGATTATGATAAGATAAAAGAATTTCAGAGTACATGAACAGAGAGGTAATATTTCTGAAGGATGGCAAGATCCAAGATACAATGATATCTGTATATGAGGTAGAGTTGAATAGATTGTGGAAAATTAGCTATTTGAAGAATTGGGAAGTAAATATTTTAAGGAATATCAGTATATCTGTTTATGCCTTCTAATATGAAAATAGAAATAAAGGCAGGAAAAAAAACAACATTACTAGCCAGATACTGATCATACTGAGGAAACAAGAGTGCCCTGGGAGCCAGTATATTCCCTCTAGCAGAGCCTTGATAGGTTTTGAACATTGATTGAATAAATGTGAATGAAGGAATGGAGAGTCTGGAAATGGCAATGGAAAACAAGGAGTTTTCTGACTCCCTTAACTACAATCTTTGCACCAGTTAATCTGAATTGAATTGTAAACTGATACAAGAAAGGGAGAGCAGAGGCCCTGTGCCATCAGGAAGCTAAGTCTCAGTGAGAAACAGTAGTTAAAAGGAGTGAGAAATGACAAGGTTTAAGATGAAAGTGAGTTTTTTAAGCTATGAAACAAATGTTCCAAAGAGTACAGTGGAAGAAATGGGTGGATCTGAAATAGGAAATTGGTGGGAGTAGGGTCAAGGGACAATGGGAATAGAGGAGCCAAAAGTGAAGACTAGAGTTTGTACAGTGATAATCAGGGGTTCAGAATCACTAAGGTAGGGAGATTAAGATATGTATTAACTAAGAAATAAGCCCACAATGATTTTAGTGGTTGAATTGAAGTCCATTGAAAGAGGGAGATGGTTAGACTTTGCAAATCAATCTTTGATGCTCAACCTTGTGATGGTGTTGTATCCTGTAAATCTTGAAATTTCTCAGACTTGTGAATGTTAAAAATTTCCACATTGAGGAATCCTCCATTGGAACAAATTCCCTACTGGGAAACATTCCCCATTTTGATGTGAGAACTTGCCAGGATCAGAAATGGGAGGACCTCTACTCCACCCATACTTAAGATTGCTTTAGGGGAGAAAAATCCTTGCTATGGGAGGACCTCTACTCCACCCATACTTAAGACTGCTTTAGGGGAGAAAACTCCTTGCTAAACAATGAAAGCACTTGGACCCATGCTTATAATAAGGCAAGGAGTTCTTTGAGCCATGCCTATTTTTTAGAATTGATACAATGAGATGCTAGGTACCTAAAAGGGTCGGGCAAGTTTTCTCTTAATGAGATTAGTTGACTCAGCTGTGTTTTTTTTCACTGGTTCAGATTTACTGAGGAGATTAGTCAAAACAGCAGCATTTTTTCTGGTTCAGACTTACTGAGGAGATTAGTCCACTTAGCAGGAATTCAGATGGGCAGTCCTTTGGAAAATGTCTACAGTGATTGGTAGATGTAAGGACTTAGGGGAGGTGACATAGGAGAAAAACCCCTATATAAGAAAAAGCAGAATCTCTTGAGAAAAAAATCCTTTTGGAGGATCACTTGGGAAGAATCTCTTGAGAAAGGCTCTGGAGAAGGGAAGCTCTTGGAGGACAATCTCTAAGGAGGTCTCACTGGAGCTCCTCTGAGGGGACTCTGTCCCTCTGGAGGCTCTGGAGAGAGGCCCTTTGGAACAGTCTCTGGCTGGAAGGCTCTTTAAGGAGGACTCTGGCTGGAACTCTCTCTGGTGAAGTCAGCTGAGATGGAGCTGGCCTGGTGTCACTAGAATCCTTGCTTAGACAGACCTTGTGGTGAGTGTTAAAAGACTGACTGACTGATCTCTCTCTCTTAAGACTCAGGTCTAGGCCATGTTGGCTTAAGGCCCTTCATACTTATTTCCTTTTTCACTCTTTCTCTCTTTTCTTTAATTCCATATTTGTATTAATTAAAATCTCTATAAAACCCAGATGACTTGGGTATTTGAATAATTGGGAATATTTCCCTGGCCACCACCTTATATTTTATTTAAAAACCAAGACACTGTAGTGAAACATATTTTCTGTGGTCAAATTTACTCACCCTCTCTTATATCTATCACAATTTATATCTTCCACCATTTTAACTCACTACAGTTTACAACATCAGTCTTTTAACTGTTACAGTTTAAGAACATCAACCATTTTAATTATTATGGTCCTGAGAGGACTAGGAGGTTTGACTCAGAGAAGGCAGGAAAGAAATGAATATTTATATTTGGAGAGTCCAAAAACAAATCAGGAGTTGGAAATTTGAGGTTCATCTGATACTGGAAAGGTTTACAAAACACTAGAAGAAGCTCTGAAGTAAAGATGGAGGTCAGAGACCTGAAGTCTGGACCCTGGACTAACATAGGGTTCCCTTATGAGTCTCAGGAAAAAGCAACAATTATATGATCTAGATTTAGGGTTGAGGCAACATTCCATGGGAAATCTCAGGAGAATTCTAATAGTTAACATAGCTAACATTTATAGAGAGTTTTGAGGTATGTAACATACTTTATAGATATCACATCATTTTACATTCACAATAATGCTTGGAGGCTATTATTATTATTATTATTATTATTATTATTATTTGCATTTTACAGATGAGAAAACTGAAGCAGATAGAGGTTAAGTGATTTGTCCAGGATCACACTGTAGTTTATATATCTTAGAGGATAGATCTGAACTCAGAACTTCTTGATTACAAGTCTAATGTTCTGCGTAGCTATTTCTGAGTTGAGATATTCTATTTCCCCTCTCTGTGCCTTTGTGTTAGATACTCTCTTGATGACAGAGTGGACAGAATTCTGGGGTTGGAGTCACGAAGACTCATCTTCCTGAGTTGAGCCTGAGATATTTACTGGCTATGTGACCTTAGACAAGTCACTTAACTGTTCATCTGAGCTTATCTGTTAAATGATCTGGAGAAGGAAAACAATCCATATCTAACCCCAAAAGGAATCAAACAGAATCATGCACAATTGAAATGACTGAACTGTTTCCTCCTTCCTACCCCATCTTAGATCCTCTCTCTTCCTTTCAGATGTAGTTCAACAACCATTTTCTAGATAAAGCCTTTTCTCATCCTAAACTGCAGTTGTCTTTCCCCCAAAACTGCCTTCTGTTTAATTATTAACTTGAATTTATCTTATAGGTATTTGACATATATTTATCATTTCTCCCATTAGGATGCAAACTCAATGCAGATTAGTTTTGTTTCATTCTTGCATTGTGATGATAGGATTTACTCTCCCCTTGTCTATTTTTAGCTAATCAAATCAAGAACTTAAAGTACCCCTACTTACCATTAAGTATGAGAGTAAGCTCACACTTCCAAAGACCATTGCCCTGCCACCTTGGACAGTGCTAGGCAAATTGAAAGACTACAATTGGTTTTATAAAGAAGGGGGAGTGACAAGAAATGACTTGGAAAAAGGAGCATAAAAGAAGAGACCAGCATGGTTTAGGTATCATTCTTTTCCTGGTGTTTGGAGATATTGGCTGAAATTCCTGCTTTGTCTTTGGAGGACACTTTTTCCCTAGATCCTATGTATGCTTGCTGAGTGAGTGGCTGAGATTGCTACCTTGACTTTGGACATCATTGGGACTTCTGGCTGAGGATTACCTGGAAATCCATGTGGAGATTGGAGTTGGGGAAGCCCCTGCCAGGGCTGAGTTGGACTTCACCAGAGAAGGGCTGGTAGGTTTGTTAGAAATCTGTCTCTTTATCTACATTTTACACTTTCACTCTTTCCACCTCTTTGTAAATAAAAGCTACCAAAAGTTATTTCAACTTAAGCTATAATATTTTAAAATCGGTGACCACAATATTATTTGAAAACTCTCATATTTAGTAAAAAAACTAAATTTAAATCTTAAAGCATTTATATCCTCAGTGTTTACCTGGCATATAGTAAATACTTAATAAATATTTGTTAACAGATTGGTGAATGAATAAATGAACAATATGCAAAGGTAGTTCAAAAGTACTTTTGATAGAAAAATAAAACTACAAATGACTTGCATGAGAATAATTTTATATTTACTTCTGTCTCACCATCCAGGATGAAAGTAAGCTTATTATATCATTTCAAGAAGGTTCTTTTGATCGTATTCTCATAGGTCATAGATTTAGAGTTGGAAAAGACCTTAGAGGTTATCCAATCCAAATTTTCTAATGTCTAATTCCAAGTCTTATTAGTTACTAAAAAGAGGATTTCACAAAAACCTTCCATTATGTTTGGGGAAAAAAAAACAAGAAAAAAACTTTGTTCTCCCTTTCATGAGTCATACACTTCCCTTGGACTAAGGGACTTTGCTGTTATCTGACAGTGTTTAATACCTTGCCTGAATTATGGAAAAAATAAGAAGGAACTGCATGCTTTGGAAATAGGTTCTTGTTTTTATTTAAATTGGTTTTATCCAGGAACAAATTATCTTTTCTATCTGAGTAATAAAAGGTCAATCTACAAATTTTTAGTTCATTACATTTGGAGATGATAGGTAGATGAAAAAACAAAAATCAGTGATGTAACTTCTGGATTTGTGAGAAAAAAAATTATTTTAAAGGAACTTGAGCCACTAAGTATTGAATGCAACATCAGTTTTCTTCCAAGTCTTTCTGCCAAAGCCTTGGGTTATTTCTAATGATCATTTCCATCTAAATAAATAGGTATTTTTTTTCCATTCAAACTCCTTGATTTGCTCAAGTGGTGGAAATGCCTAAGAGAGTACAGGACTCTTTCTTTCTATGTTTGCTCAGGCAGTAGGGTAATATAGGAGATAAAATATATTGGAGTCAGGACATCCTGAATTCAAATTCAGCCACAAACATTTACTAATTATGTGATTCTGATAAACTCAATGAACCTCATTTTCTCATCTATAAAATGGGGATAACTCAGCACCTAAGTGCCAAGATGGTTGTAAGGATTACATGTGAAGATATTTGTAAAATATTTAAAAAATTAAAAATGTAAAATATTAAAATATATTGTTTAAATGCCAGCTATTTTCCTAGGATTCTGATTTAACAGACATAAGCTCTTGATTTCACACTACCAATATTTCTGTATCCCTGAGTAGGTCCCTGGCATTTGCTGGCTCTCAGTTTCTTTGTCTGTAAAATGAGGCAGCATTCATCACCAGCTAAAGGTTAGATAATCCTCAGCTATCATTAGGTCAGTTTTTTTAAAAGAACTAACCACCTAAAGAATAAGCTCTGTTCTTTTATAAGCTGTAAGGATGAATCAATCTTTATCCTACTGAAAGAAAGAATTATAGGTCAGGGAAATCAACTTCCTGATAATTCTAATTTGTCTAAATTATAAACTGGAAAGGACTTTCTATATTCATTTAGTTCAGTCTCTTCCTCCTATATGCAAAGCCAAGGGAAATAGATTTCTCCAAACTCACATAGCCAGTTAGCAAAATATCCAAGCCCAGAGCTCTCCTGTCTTCTAATATGGTCTTATCCAGTTCTAACTATATACTTCTTTCCCTCAATAAATCCCACTAGCTTTCCCTTATCCCTAGAAACAAAATATAAATATTTCTGTTCCACATTAAAAACTATTCACAACCTGGCCTCAGCCTAGCATTCCATCCTATCAATGCTTGTTGACTGATTTCATGTATCCTACCATCTAGATAGCTCGTCTTATTCTTCCTCATGATGAGACTTTATTTCTCATCTCAGTGACTTTGCACTGCAATTTACCATGTCTGAAATGCTGCCTCCCCCCATGAGGTTGCACAGAGGATAGAGGACTGGGCCAGAAGTTGGGAAGATATCTTCCACTCCTTGGACGTTATAGAAATTTGTTTCTTTCCAACTACTCCAAGCAGATACTATCTTTTGTGTAAGAATAATTGGATGGGAAAAAGGGAGTTTGGCCATAGAATTGTAATACCCTGAGACAAATTGTAAAGCTGTCAAATTTCCAAAGACAAAAGAGGAAAGTACTCAAAAAAGGTTGGGGTGAGGAGAGGGGGAGAGGGAAAGGGAGAGGCAAGTATCAAACTTCCATTCATTTCACTCTCCACCTTTCTCTCTCCCCCTCCCTGCCCTCTCTCTCTCTCTCTCTCACACACACACACACACACACACACACACACATACACACTAAAAACAAAAACAAACCAAAAAAGATTCCATAATTTATTAGGCCATTGACCATTTATGAGGTTCTCTCTAGTCTGTGATCCAATGAATCTATTAAAGGCAGTTACTTTCCTTCTACTCAATAAAGAACTCAAAATTGGATTAATATATTATCTGATCTGTAAGTATTTTAATATTTTAATAAGGAAACTTACAAAATTTTCCAGTTTAGACTTGGATAATCTCTTGGTAATGGAAAAGCAGCCATTTTCTCGCTCTGCTTGTTACGTTCTTCAGTTTGTTAACTTAAATTAAGGGAAATTATCACCTTGTAGTTAAGGTCTCTAATTTCCTTAGAAAGGATCCTCCCAGGGGATCCTTTCATCTTCTTTTCAAAAGTTTGATGTCCTCTCCAGCCATAAAACATAGTCATATTAGGGAAGCAAGAGATTTTAGAGAGGAAAATGAGATTATCCCTCCTCTTCACCTTATTTAATATTTCTTAATAGCCAATGAACACCTCATTTATCAAAAATGTGAGCTGCCTCCATGCACTGTCAATATAGTCATCATTTGCTTACATTTTATTGTAACCTTATTTAACTGACTTTATGTGCTCATTGAGATTAAGTCTGTTTTTAGGTTTCTGATATTCATTTGGTTATTTCTATTAATTGTCAAATCTTAAAATGGTTCAGATGTGAAACTAAGTATATTTAGACTTCAAGGCTTTGGAAAGCTGAAAATAATTCTTTCAACACTTTCAACAAATATGGGTGATTCCTTCTTTGCCAAGGGTAGGACCTAAAGTTAAATGCAAGAAAAAAAATTCAAGTTGAGTTTGAGGATTTTCTGGGCTTCAGAGTTTTATTTAAAAATGGATAGATACCAATGAATCTGAGAAGATAAAATTCTTTGAAGAATAAGCATTCACAAATATTTTGTGAGTGTGTGTGTATAGTTTTCAATTTTACATATGTATATATATATATATATGTCTGTATGTATTAACTCTGACTTAATTTTTCTCATTTGGCAAATGAGCTGAAGAATGAAATGGCAAGCCACTCCAGTATCTTTGCCAAGAAAACCCCAAATGGGGTCAAAAAGAATCAGATATGACTGAAAATGATTAAACTATTACATTCATATACCCTGAATTGTTCATCAGTTCCTCAATTAATCAATATCCATTTTGTTTCCAGTTCTTTGTTAGAATAAAAAATACTATTATAAATTATTTTGTATATTTGGATCCTTTCCTCTTTTTTCTTCTCTTTTGGATATTAATGATATTATAGGGTAAAAAGGTATACACACAGAAATGATTTGAGAAGAGCAGAGATAATAGTTTCAAACTAACATCCAATATTGTTGGATCAATTGTCAGCAGTACCAGGAACACATTACTTTGCCTGTCCTGCCATAGTTCTTCTTTTAAAAATTGTAACTTTCTATTTTTCTCAGATTTATTAATCTGGTGAATATAAAGTAAAATCTTGAAGCTGTTTTTTTTTAATTTTTTAAATTAATTTATTTAGTCAATTTAGAAATTATTCCTTGGTTACAATAATCACATTATTTCCCTCCCTCCCCTCCGCCCACCCTTTCCTCAGCTGATGCACAATTTCATTGGGTATTACTTGTGTACTTGATCAGAACCTATTTCCATGTTGTTGGTGTTTGCATTAGGATGTTCATTTAGAGCCTACATCCCCAACCATATCCCCTTGACCCATGTATTTAAGCAGTTGTTTTTCTTCTGTGTTTCTACTCTCAGTTTTTCCTCTGAATGTGGATAGTGGTTTTTCTCATAGTTTCCTCCAAGTTGTTCAGGATCACTGCATTGCCACTAATGGAGAAGTCCATTACGTTTGATTGTATCATAGTGTCTCAGTCTCTGTGTACAATGTACTCCTGGTCCTGCTCCTTTCACTCCACATGACTTCCTGGAGGTTGTTCCAGTCTCCATGGAATTCCTCCACTTTATTATTCCTTTGAGCACAATAGTATTCCATCACCAACATATACCACAATTTGTTCAGCCAATCCCCAATTGAAGGGCATCCCCTCATTTTCCAATTTTTTTGCCACCACAAAGAGGGCAGCTAAGAATATTTTGAAGCTGTTTTAATTTTATTTCTCTTACTATTAATTATTTAAAGCATTGGAATCATATAAATAGCAATGGCACCAATTAATCCATAAATAAAAATCCATTGGAGACTCATGTGACTTAGTTTTAAAATCTGATGTCATATTTTATTGAAAATATATTTTATTTTGTTAAATATTTCCTAATTACATTTTATTCTTTCTTGGCGACACTCAGGAGCAATGCAGTCTACATGTGGTCTATAGACTATGTGTTTGATACCTCTGGTATAGAACATGTTTTTGTATGTTTATGATTAGCTGGTCTTTCTTCTTTTGAGAACAGTCTCTTCATATGCTCTCACCATTTATCTATTGGGGTATATCTATTTTCATATGTTTGTATTACTTCTTTATATGTCTTAAATAGATCACTAAAAAGTTTTAGCAAATATTTTTCCTACTTAATATCTTGCCTATTAATTAGTATGCACTAATTTTATTTGTACATTTTAAAATTTTTATCTAATTAAAAACATCTGTTTTCTCACCTGTGATCTTCTCTATCTCTTATTAGGTCAAGAAATATTCCTAGATCTAAAAGGTATTCACCACTAATATGTTTACAATAAACATTTTTGTTGCTAGGTAATGCATTCATTTGCAACATATATGGGGTAAGATGTTAGTCTAATCTAATTTTTACAAGATTACATTACAGTTTATCCAGAAGTTTTTTGTCAAATGATGACATTTATGATGACATTAGTATGATGTCATCATAATGTCATGAAATGATGACATTAGTAGAGTTCTTAGGTGTCTAAAGCATCATGTATTGTTTTTGAGTTTTTGTGCACCTAATCTGCCCCACTAATCACCTAAAAATACTAGTAGCAAATTGCTGTGATGATTACTAATTTGACTCTGTTTTGAGAGCTGATGTTTCTGGTTACCTGTTGTTGCTACATTTTTGCATTATTTTCTTTGAAATACTGTAATTTCTGTTCCTTGAGATGCATGTTGATATATTTCTAGTTCTATTAAGAAATTATTTTGTAATTTGTTTGCTACTGATTTTATTGTATTGGTATATTTCAACCATGTACTATTAAAGCCCTTCTAATTATTTAAATCTTTATTTCTGTAAAAACTATTTCATAATTGCATTTATATGATTATAATATACTTCCTAATTTGTCAGTTCTCATAGATTTTATAGTCTTTTTCTGTCTCTTAATTCGTTTAATTGGTTATATACAGAAAATGTGGTGGCTTTATGAGTGTATTACTTTAAGTTATGTTAAAAACTGAGGTTCATGAAATATCCCTTGCTATCCACACTTCTTCTATAATTATATACTTTTCTTGGTGCTCCCTATTTATTCAAAATAATAGAGTCCTCCATTTTCTTCCTTAGTTCTTCCTAATTATATTCCTGGGATTCCCCCTCTTTTCATTTTATTTATTTTGTTAAATATCTCCCATTTACAGATGAAAAATGTTTAATAATCATTTTAAACTTTTTTTGAATTCTAAACTTTCTCTCTACCTTCTGCCCCGTCACCCTGCTTGAGAAGGCAAGCAATTTTATATCAATTATACATGTGATATCATGTAAAACATATTTCCACATTAGCAATGTTCCAAAATAAAACACAGCCAAAAAATATAACAAGAAAAAAATGAGTTTCAAAATGTAATTCAAAGTTCGTCAGTTCTCTCTCTCTCTCTCTCTGGAAAAGTGGATAGCATTTTCATCATGGATCCTTTGGAATTGTCTTGGATCATTATCTTGATCAGAGTAGCTAGCTAAGTCTTTAATGGGATGATAATCTTTATAATATTGCTTTTACTATGTAAATTCTCCTTATTCTGCTCAATTCACTTTGCATTAGTTCATAATAATCTCCCCAAAATTTTCTGAAACAATCATACTCATCATTTTTATAGCATAATATTAATCCATCACAATCATAGACAACATCTTGTTCAGTCATTCCTCAATTAATAGGCACCCCCCCTTTGATTTCTAGTGCTTTGTCAACACATTAAAAAAAAGATGGAATAAATATTTTTGAACAAATAGGTCTTTTTCCATTTTCTTTTATCTTTTTGAAATACAGACCTAGTTAAGTGGTATAGCTGCATCAAGATAGCATTTTATATATTTTTATAACTCTTTATGCATAGCTATGGTATAAATTTTTCTCAAGAATGGTTGGCCCACTTCACAACTCTACCAACAATGTTTTAGTGTCTCAGTTGTCCCACGTTCCCTCCAGCATTTGTCATTTTCCTTTTCTGTCATGTTAGTCAATCTGAGATGTGAGTTGGTATCTCTAAGTTATTTTAATTTGTGTTTCCCTAATTAGTAGTGATTTAGAGCATTTTTTCATGTGACTATTGAGAGCTTTCATTTCTTCTGAAAAGTGCCTGATCATATTCCTTCATTTACTAATTGAAGAATGGTTTATTTTTTAAATAAATTTGGCTATATTCTCTATATGTTTGAGAAAAGAGGTTTTTATTAGATAAACTTATTGCAAAATTTTCCCCAGTTTCCTGATTTCTTTTTAATTATGACTATATGATTTTGTTTGTGTAACACTTTTTAATGTCTTTAAAATCAGAATTAATAATTTTTATTTTATACTTTTTATCTATTGTTTGATCATAAACTCTTCCCTTTGCCAGAGATCTAAAAGAGATATTTTTCCAACATCCCATAATTTACTTATCACCTTTTAAATCAAAATCATTTCCTCATTTTGACTTTCTCTTGGTATGCAATTTGAGATGCCAGTCTATGCCTAATTTCTGCCAAACTGCTTTCCAGTTTCCCTAGCAATTTCTGTCAAATGTTATACCTTTTGAAAACATATTATCCACTATTTTCTCTCCTTACTAATAGTTACTTCTTTAACTTTTCTAGATGGGTAGGCTAGTTGATCTTTGGTCTTGTCTTCTTATGAATGAGTTGACTGGTACCCTCACATTCAGCCTCAGCTCCTGACTTCTGTCTGTTTTCTGTTGCCCTACTATGGGCTCAAGTCTCAGCTGATCTCTGTCTCCTTTTTACATAATTCCCAGTTACTTACTGAACAGACTTTCATCTGATTTGTCAGATACTGGAAATCTTGATGGTCTCAGATCTCCTAAAAAGTTCTTCTAGCACAATGGCTCAGGAACTAAATTGACTATATTTTTTTCTATGGCTGCTAGTGTGCCCAGGAGTAGATAGGTGGGTGCTATGTCCCTGCTCAGTAATCTATGGGCAAAGGCAAGGCTGATCTCTGATATCAGTTTCCCAATCTGAAAGAGGTACATTAAAATTGTACTGAATTATGAACCCATTTTCAAAATGCTGACTAGTCTCCAGCCAAGTGTGGTAAGCCTACAATGGATGAAACCCCTCTCCCAGCTGCTGGTCTTTTCACTAGGGCTCACTGTGTACCCTGGACTTCCTTGGATCAATTTCTTTCCCATTTTCAGCCCTGCTTTTTGCTATTTAATTCTGCACTTCTAGATCAGGAGGAGGAGCTGACTTCTGCTTCTCTTTGGTTTTATTATTCTTCTCTCCCAGACTTTGTCAAAAATTTTCTAGTGTTAATATAGAATATCTGGGTTCCTCTATGGCCTTTCCAGTCAGCAACTTAACTGGTAGTTCTTATTTAATACCTTTTATTGTGATGATGAATAATTTAGTTTCCAAAAATTATAATTCATCAGAACAAGTAATTTTTATAGTCAATATATATTGTTTATATGCCCAAATTGATATGAGGTATTGCTTGGACCCAAATAAAGTAAATAAGGTAGAAGAAGAGGAAGCCAAAAGGATAAGGAATGGTCTAGTAGTAAGAATAGTAATTGCTATTTATTATATCACTTTAAATTTTGCAAAGTTCCAGGCATATATTTGTCATCTGATCCTTTAAAAATCCTGTGAAATACATGTAAAACCCAGTGGAATAGCACGTTGGGGGTGAGAGGATGGAAAAGAGAGAACATGAATCATGTAAACATGGAAATTTTTTTCTTAATTAATCAATTAAATAAAATTTTAAAAAATCAAATCCTGTGAAATAAATGCTATAATTTTTATTACATCAATTTTTGCAGATAAAGATACTTGGGTTGAAAAAGTTTAAGTGAATTGTTCAGTATTACACAACTAGTAAAGGCAAGGGTTTAGCCCAGGTCTTCTTGATTCAAGACCTTGCATTCTAAGCATTATTCCATGCTATATTAGATTGTCTATACCAAGATTTATTTTTAAAATTATTTTACTTCTATGTTTTTTTCTAAATTTTACTTCTATTTTAATGTATCCAAAAATGATGCTTAGTCATTTTTCAGTAGGGTCTGACTCTTTGTAACCCCTTGTGGGGGTTTCTTGGAAAAGATACTAGTGTAATTTGCTATTTCCACCTCTATTTCATTTTATACATAAGGAAACTGAGGCAAATAGGTTTAAGTAATTTAAAAATATTTTTAATTAATCTGATGTAATCATGATACCAGAATCTGATGCATTTCATAAGGAACAAAATTACCACTGGTAATTACTAATAACTTATCATTCCCCATTACCAACT
The DNA here is from genome assembly GCF_027887165.1 of Monodelphis domestica. NCBI lineage: Eukaryota > Metazoa > Chordata > Mammalia > Didelphimorphia > Didelphidae > Monodelphis > Monodelphis domestica. Next base: position 218,308,903 of record NC_077228.1, on the reverse strand, counting down.
CTTCTCCTTCACACCACATTCCCCACCTCACCAAACCAAGTGATATCCTAGATATCAGTATTGATAAATCCCCTTAAAAATCACAATAATTGTGGGATATTTGTACATTAAGTGTCTTTTCTACATAATCACTCATCAAAGTCACACCATTCATATTTAAGATCACTTAGCATTCAAATATATAAAATTCAGAAAGGGACTAGCTCCCAAATTTCCTAGACCTGAAGCCATCCATCAACAGAAAGAACAGAGACATTTTTGCACCTTTAATTTTTAAGCTCCATCAGAGTATATAAGTTCATGTTGGTCGTTCCCCTCCCTACCTCCTTTCCCTCTTCATGAAGTGAGACTGTTGTGGAAAACTGTGGTCTCTGTAATGCATTTTTGGCTGGGCCAGGCAATACCATGGCTTCAGAAATTCTCTTTAGTACAAGTTGGCCAGTCTTCTATTGTTTGCAGCTGGGACACAGCCAGTAATGTCGGACATCTGCCCATTGTATTAGTACCATGGGCGCCAGTGTTCTGGGTCTCATTATCCCCTTGGGAAATAGCTCCATTCCCTGAAAAAGAGAATGACTCACAAGGAAGAATATATCATAACTGACATTTTTAGAATGAAAGTGACTTCTTGGTTCTAAACTTAATGTTTATGTGAGAATTTCTTGTTATGACCAAGTAGATACTTCGAGGTATCACCTGGTGAATACTAATTGCTGTTTTAAAAGAAATTGGGGCATTTCTTTTCCAAATATGCCCAGGAATATACCAGTAAGAAATTTAGCCCCTTTGGCCACAGGGCCAAGAATTAAAAGAAAGGAATAGGTGTAGAAAGGTGCAGAGTAAGTTAAAATTTGCTCTGGTATAGTAAAATGTAAACTCTGAGACAGATCTTTTATTTTCCCCCTCTTTTTATTCCCAGTGCTTCATACAGTGCCTGATACACCAGAGATGGTTATAAATAATTAACTTGAGTTGAATTGAATGTATTTAATGAACAAGCAGTATGAAACTTTATTTCAATAAGCTTCCAGAAGTATGTCTTATCTCAATGTTTAAGTTCTTTGCTTCTTTATGCTCACATTGTTCTTTCTCTACTACTACTTGGTATCCTGGTTCCTCTGATGGCAAATTATTCATTCTCCTTTACTTTCTGATCCAGGAAATACTGTTTTTCTACTCTATTCTAAAAATAATAAGTCCACTCTAAGATAAAGACTTATGAGGAGAACAGACTTGCAAGCTGCCTTATGGACTTGAAATCTCAGAAACGACCAACTCAGTTTCTTTGGAAAAGGCTTTCTATAGTTAAAAGTGTTTGCTAAAGACCTTATTGTCACCCATTTGGATTCATCAGTGAGGATTTCACTGAGTGCTCAGCATCACAGTTAACCATTATACTTTTATAATACAGTAAATTAACAATCTGGAAGATAGTTCAAATAAAAGCAATGAAAACAATTAGAAAATGAGGGGATGCCCTTAGATTGGGGAATGGCTGAACAAATTGTGGTATCTGTTGGTGATGGAATACTATTGTGATCAAAGGAATGATGAACTGAAGGAATTCCATGTGAACTGGAATGACATCCAGGAAATGATGCAGAGTGAAAGGAGCGGAACCAGGATATAACATTGTACACAGAGACCGATATACTATTATACTACAATCGAACATAATAGACATCTCTAGTAGCAGCAATGCAATGATCCAGGACAATTCTGAGAGACTTATGAGAAAAAAAGCTATCTACATTCAGAGGAAGAATTGTGGGGGTGGAAACACAAAAGAAAAACAACTGCTTAATCACATGGGTTGATGGGGATATGATTGGGGATATAGCCTCTAAATGATCACCCTATTGCAAATATCAATAATATGGAAATAGTTCTTGATCAATGATACATGTAAAACCCAGTGGAATTGTGCATCAGCTATGGGAGGGAGGTGAGGAAAGAAGAAGAATCTTGTAACCATGGAAAAATATTCTAAATTAATTAATTAAATAAAAATTTCTAAACAAAAATAAATGGAAAAATGAAAAAAAACCCAAATAAAAGCAATAAGATTACTGATTTGCATGTGTATATTTGCATAAGATAACAAAAAGATATCATAATATCCTCAAGAACAGGTAAAATCAAAATAACCTTATTTCCAGAATATCATAGCTCTATAGCTATAAGGAGTATCAGAGTCCATATAGCCTAATGCTATAGAGGAGAAAATATAGGGCTGGTGACTTGGCCAAGGTTAAACTTGAAAGCTAAGTGATTTGCCCAAGGTTAAACAGGCAATAAACATCAAAAGTGATGTTTAAGTGTTCTGGAAATCTATGACATCGTTGAAGTTCTTTCCACTGTATCACAACGGGTTATTAAAAATTTCAGGGGGGAAAATGTGATAGTTACAATTTACCAAGATTTTAGAGAATTATTTGATAAGTTAATTTAATATTATTCTTGGAGAGAAGATAGACAACTATGGACCAATAGAAAGTAGTTATAATTAGATGAATTCAGAACTGGTGAAATAATGTGGAGTCAGAGTAGTTGTTAATGGTTGATTGTCATCATGCAAAGAGGTCCCCAATGATGTGGTGCAGTGATCTATGCTTGACCTTGTGCTTTCTCACATTTAATCAGTGATTAGAATAAAATCCTATATCAATCCATCTTAAATTTACAATGATAAAATGCTAGAAGGAATTACTAACACAGTGGATGAGATCAAGCAGAAAATCTAAGGTTTGGCTTTACTTCACTATAAGGAAGTGGAATTAAATGGAAATAACACTTATAAAAAATATTATATCTATGTGACTAAACCCAGGGAAGGCAATGGTTCTCCCTGAAAGCTTGCCAACCATACCTTATGGACATCTAAAACCACTCTGGCACTGCAGGATTGCAAGCTCCTCGAGCAGTGATCTCCAAATTTATGATTCCCCTAAATATGTCTGATTACTTACTTCTTTGCTATATGTGTACTATTATACTGTTAATCATATGCATTATAAAATGTATAAAAAATTAAAATGAGATGAAATTTAAAAAATGAAAAATTATTTGACTCTATAATCAATAGGGAATTAATGGAGTTTATTAAAGGGTGTATGTATATTTTGGTTAGACTTTCACTTTAGGAAAATAACTTTGACAGTTGTGAGTGCTAAAGAGTAGAGTGGAAAAATATGTGAGGTACAGAGAATAATGAAGAGGTTATTGTCTCTAGGTGAGATGTGAAAAGAACCTAAACTAATATTGTAATGGTGCTAATAGAGAGAAAGAGTCTGAGGTGAGAAGAATTATATTGCACTCTTTTAAAAATTGTATGCACAAGGGCAGTTAAATGACTTTAGTGGATAGAGGGCCAAGCATAGAGATGAGAGATTCTGAGTTCAAATCTAGCATCAGATACTTCCTAACTGTGTGACCCTGGGCAAATCAGTTAACTCCCATTACCTAGCCCTTACTACTCTTCTTAGAACCAATACATAGCACTGTTTCTAAGACAGAGGGTTTCAAAAATATATGCAGAACTCTATGAATTTTAATTGACATTTTTAACATTTCTCCATCATTTTCTTAAATTGAGACAATCAACCAATCAAGCCCTTCTTTGTAAGTGGTGTGAGCTTGCTCCAGCACACCACTGAATATGAAAGATATGAAAATAGAACCAACAAGATTTAGTAACTGAATAGATCTTTAGATATGAAAATGAGAGAAAGTGAAGGGTTGAAGGTGACATTGAAGTTGTGAAAACTTGGGCAGCAGGAAGAATGGTGCTCTCCTCAAAAGTAAGAACATTTATAAAATGAGTGGGAGGGGATAGCTAGGTGACTTAGTGGATAGAGCTCCAGACCTAGAGACAGGGGGTTCTGGGTTCAAATTTGTTCTCAGACACTTCCAAATTTTGAGACCCCAGCAAGTCACTTAACCCCAATTGCCTAGACTTTACCACTCTTCTGAAAGGTGAGGGTTTAAAAAGAAACAGATTAAAAAAACAAAAATAAAATAAATAGATTATTGGGCTTGATGTAATATAATGGTATAATCTTTGAGATTATTCCAAGTGGAATTATCTTTGATCTAGAACGGAATATATCCATGTCTACTTATCCTTCATAAATCACTTAGTTTCATCCAAAATGAAAAAAGGAAAGACAAAGCCCCTACTTACTAATCTTTACCCTGGAATATAAAGCCCATCCTTCAAATCTATGCTTGCCACAAACATATGTTCATCAGGGAGCAGGGGTACATACAAAATTTTCCCAATGGCTACTGGCATCTGCTTTTCTGTTGCTGGCAGACTTTAGATTATAATTGTCCTGAGGGATTGGCACCCAACTAAAAATTTGGTAGATTTCCAATTGTTTGATTAGTTAAGATTAGGTTATAGGCCAGATATAATTTCACAGCCCCAAAGGGAAGCCCCAATATCTCCTCTGGAAACCAAAAGTCTAAAAGGTAAGGATCTGTATATTTTACTTATTTTTTTTGTGAATTGATAAATGTAATACATCTTTGGAGAGTAAAATAGACCAGGCCTGATTCAGTCTCACTGGGTAGTATATGCCTGGGATTGGAACAAAATGAAATTCTCCTAAGCAATCTAAAAATGAGAACAAAATGTTTATGTAGGTTAAATAAAAGGCATTCAATAAAGATATTGCATTAGTTCAGGTTATGTAGTTATACCTCCCTCACCCACCAGAAAGTTTGACTGTTGGATAAATAGTGACTGATATAGCAGTGGGGAATCTACCCAGGTTGAAGAGCAGATTCCTCATGAGTTGGTCTTTTATGTCCAGGCAATTGTTAAGCATTGAAAATAGCTCCAGGTTAGCTTCCTAGATCAACAAACGTTCAGCAGCAGTTTCCTATCTATTTATTTGGAGGGAGTGTATAGTGAGAAGGGAACTAGACTAGTCTGCATAGCACATACGGTTTTTTACAGACTCTGGTTAGTGGAGCTCTCCTCGGATCATTAGCTAAGAATTTGGTCATTCATCTTAGTGGCACCACCAGATCTGTGCTCTCATTAAGCAAGCCACTCCTCACTTCCATCATAAACACTTGCCATCAGTGCCTGTTCATAACTTCAAGACTCTATTAGGTCATCCCCAGTAAGCACTTCTCTTGCCTGTGTAAGAATTTCTTTTGTGGTGAAGCCTCAACTTCTCCTCTGGGGAATTTACATCACAGTCCAGATGCTCTCAATGATAGGAAAGAGATTTTCAAGTCTAGTCCACAAACCATGCTTTCTTTTGTATCAGGCCATTATTACTGTTTCTACCATATTTGGAGACTATGAATTCCCATTATTCATTTATATTGTTTCTCTGAAGGTATTTATAGGCTGTCAGCCTATAATCTTAACCCTTCTCCCCAGGTCTTTCTCTCAATTACACCATATAAATAAAATTCTATTCATATGCTGATGTGATGCTGATTATAGTAAAAAAATAATAATAAATGTCCGTGTTTGGATATGAACGATGTTTTCCTGGAAAAAGGTTAATTTGGGGAAAGACTCCACAATTGTCTACAAATTAAGCTCATGAGCACAAATTTTACAATTAGAAAGGACTTTACAAATCCTCAGTATATAGGTTCAAGTTATTTTACCTTTATATAGCATTTTACCCTGTGAAGCACCACAGCTTCTTGTTCTTCTCTAGTTTCCCATGCTGCTATTCTCCCATCATACTTCTAACTGTCTGAGCTCTCATTTATCCTTTTTGTTGGATCATCTTGTTTCTGCCACCTAAGAGTGGATAGTCTTCAAGGTTCTCTCTTGGGCCCTCCCTCTGTACTATCTCTTCTTTATGTTGCCTCTATTCAGATAGCTCCCAAATCTACAAAGATAGCCTGAGCCACTTAAGTAACCATGCTTTCTAGATATTTCCACCCATACATTCTCCTTTTACCTCAAACTCAACATACCTCAATCTAAACTTATCTTCTATCCTAAAATTTCTCACCTCCATCATTATTCTAGGTGATCTTGTGAAAAGTCAGATGGACCCGGAGTCAGCAAGATTTGCAGTCAAATCTAGCCTCAGAGACTTACTAAATGTGTAACCCTGGGTAAATTGTATAATTTCCATGTGCTTCAGTTCCCTCAACTGTAAAATGGGGATAGTAATTGCACGTACTTCTCAAGGTCATTAGGAAGATCAAATGGGATATTTATAAAGGCAGCCGATACTCTTAACAAGGGTATCTCTAGCCAGCATCAACTCATGTAATCCAGCACCTGAGGCCAAATCTTGGCCCTCACTTGTCATAATACAAGCAGCAAAGAGAACCATCTCAAAAAAGAACTTCAGGAGATAGGTCTTGGCTGTGTGTTCCATGGAGCACTGGGAGTCATGACAGGAAAGAGAGGCAAATCAGTGACTGGTTGCCAGCACCAGATAAGATCTAAAACCAAAATGCTCTCTTCTTATTTAAAGCTCCTTCCCATTAAAATTTGTAGAAAATGTATTTGTCTGATGACAAGGACATGGACTGGTAGAGAATTATCAAATGGTGACAAACTCTGAATAGTGCTTCTCTGGACTTTACGGAAACAAAAATACCAACACTTATCCCCAAGTCTGCGACTAGTTTACCTCCTTGTGTATTTTTTTCTTTCATTTTGTTCAAAGGCAGTTTATCAAGTAGATTCTGGAATTTTCTCAAAATTACTAAAGCCTTTTAAAAAAGAAAAAAATATCTAATCAACTCAGTTTACACCCTGTGGTAAATTGAGTAAATTTCTTCTCCCACACTCTAAATGCCTCTCTTTCAGTCTTGAAACACAAATGTATACTCTTAGAAAAAAAAAATTACTGTTAAAGGCAATGGAATGTATTCATAGTATCAGATATAATGCAAATAAATATAAATATTTACATAACCTAGACAGGCTAGTATAGAACTTTCAACTAGAGTCAACTTCTGTGTTCAGAGAAAACAGAGGAATGAAGAACTATTCAATGAACTTCACTGTCACAAAATGGGTTGTCCAACTTTAAGCTCCACCCCATATTCTACCATATACCTATATTTTCCTCTTTCCTCTCCTTATATGGCTCCCTCTCCATCTTGAATGGTACCCTCAAAACTTGGGGAAAGTAACTCCCTTAGGACTGCAGGAACCTTAAAACAAACTGATATCACTTAAAGAAACTGAGCTCTTCTCAGAAGGCACTCTACTCTAAGGATTCTCAGTTCTGCAAAAGTCTTCCAAAGTCACTTTAATACTATTAAAAAACAGCATCAGTATTTGAATTCTTCGTGGCAATGACAGTAAACCTATGGCACATATGGCAACAAAAATGGCACACAGAGCCCTCTCTGTGGACATGCCTATAGTCACCTGCCCAGGGTTGTTACTAGAAAGCCTGAGGGATTGGTGGTAAAGTTTTTCTCTGTTCCCTCTCAATGCATCTGACTTTACTTCCTCACTTCACTTGCCTCTCTGCCCAGCAGCTCAATGGGAGAATTCTCTCCCTCCCCTATCTGGGTGTTGGGGGGGGGGGGAGTAGTGGGGAGTAGCTCACATGCTATGTGAAGATGCATAACAGATGATAGCCTGTTAAGTCTGTATCAAAGGTGATTCCTGTGGTGGGGTTAGAGAGGAGTTAGGTTTGAGGGGAGCAAAGCTCAGAGTGTGGCATATAGCTGGGAGGGAGTGGATCACTGGGGCCACTCTCTTTCCAGTCTCCACATATACCTCCCATTATCCACCCCTCTGCCCAGCAGACCAATGGAAGTACTTCCTCCCTCCCCTGGAGGGGAGAGGCAGGGGGCAAGGTGTGGGGAGGTGAGAGTCTCAGGGTGGGGCTGTAAAAGAGAGAATATTCATTGCATGCAAAGGACTTCATTGGTCAATCAAGGTGACAGTTCTATTTGGAATGTTCCCAGGAAGAAGCAGTTGGAAGCTAACCCTCACAGCTGAAGTGAAGAGCTCTCTCTTGGTTTTGGAGAGAGGAGGAAAGGAGAGACTTTTTTGGGGGGCTAAGCTTTGTGGCTTCTGACAGAGTGGTGGACTTGAATTTATCAAGCTGAAATTATCTGACTGTTTGGAAAAGAAAAAAGAAAAAAAAGTCCCTGCTAGTGACTCCCTGACAGTTTTGTGTCACAGCTGTGACAGAACTGCCATTTTACCAATACCCTCCTAACTCCTTGTATAGATTAGGGAAAACCGCATCCCTCTCACCTTGTCTTCCATCCTGTCCTATCTTCCCCAATAAACCTCCTTACAAGAAATTAGGAGAAAAGACTATTTCCTCTGAGACCTCATAGTGCACTCAAGGAAGGAGGGGGGAGAGGCAAAAACTGAAAGGCTTCAGAAGTGGGAGGTAAAGGGAGGAGGAGGGTAAGAAAAATCTTGATCTATAAACCATCTAGTATTAGATCCATTAGCCATCTAGTGTTGATCAATAGACACCCTCTGGTAGTATCCCTTCTATTATAAAGTAGTAACTCTCTAGTATCTATCTATCTCCAAGTATATCCTTTATTACTTTAGGCAACCCCAGTATCTCCTCTATTACAACTAGAAATATCTCCTATGTTATTTTTTTTAAACCCTTACCTTCTGTCTTGGAGTCAATACTGTGTATTGGCTCCAAGGCAGAAGAGTGGTAAGGGCTAGGCAATGGGGGTCAAGTGACTTACCCAGGATCACACAGCTGGGAAGTGTCTGAGGCCAGATTTGAACCTAGGACCTCCCATCTCTAGGCCTGGTTCTCAATCCACTGAGCTACCCAGCTGCCCCCAGATTATCTTTTTATTACAACTGGCACCTCAAAGATTGACTGAACTCCACAATCCTTAGAAAGGTAGAGTAGAAAAGAGTGAAGATGTTTAAACAAGTTATTTGTGGATTTGTGGTGATGGCTGTCATCACTTGTTTCTGAGTCTATAACATACTGTACATCAGAATGACCCACATGATCATTGAATCTATTGATTATATAGGCAACATAACAATGTCTATTTTGCAGTTGCATCATTGTATTAATTGTGTATGTAATTGCCCTTATTCTGTTTACTTTATTTTGCGTCACTTCATATAAATTTTCCCAACAATCTCTACATACATCTTTTTCATACAGTGATGTATCATCAATTAGCATCTATTTAGAATAATTTCAAACTCCTGTCCAAAATGGTTAGAATATCCCACAGATACAACAATGTATTAAGGTATTTCTCTTTCCACATTCCTTAAACATTTGCTATTCCATTTTTTGCCATCTTTCTCAATTTATTGAGTACAGTGTGAAACTCCAATATTGTTTTGATTTGCATTCCTATTCTGTGGTGATTTGGATAATTCTTTCACATGATTAATAGTTTTCAATTTTCTTGAGAACTATTTGTTCATATTGTTTAACCACTTATCTAATGGGGAATTACTCTTGTGATTCTGTGTAAGTTTCCTATAAATCTTGGATTTAACTCAAAATTTTTTCTCAATCAATTGATTCCTTCCTTATTCTAGTAACATTAATTTTGTTCATAAAAAGGTTTTTCTTATATGTGTAATCTACCTTATTTTTAAAAGAATAACCATACATTTATTAAGCAATTTACTAAGCATTGGAAATACATGTACAAAAGCAAGATATTCTAATGGGAAAAAACATTCTAATAGGAGGAGATAATTATTTAGCAAAGTGATAGCTAGGGAGGGATATTTTGGTTTGGAAAGTTATAAGTCTAGTAAGTGAAGCTATAAGGCAATATATTGACTTTTTTTTTAATAATGCCAGTAGTTATTTGATTATGGTTCTAAAACTAGTAAAAGTGTGTGTTGATGATGGGGGTGAAGGGGAGGAGGAGGGGACAAGGTTGGAGGGTATACAATAGCAATGTGGCTGCCAAGAAAACTGAAGCATTTCTGTGGTCCATCTGAATAATTAATGAAGTAAAGCACTCACTAATCACAATCTCTACAAGAGTGAAATCCCACAGGCCAGGATCTCTAATCGAAAGACCATGGTGAGTGGTAAAAAGATGGCCAAGGATAGTCATTACTATCTCTTGTTTGATTAAAAAATTTCCCACTAGCCAAATATTTGAAAGTTACTCAAAATAGTTCTCTCACAATTTAAATGAGTGTGTGTGTGTGTGTGTGTGTGTATGAGAAAGGGGCAAGGGTCCCCCCCTTGAGAGGTGGGAAGGAGAGAAAGAGAGAGAGAGAGAGAGAGAGAGAGAGAGAGAGAGAGAGAGAGACAGAGAGAGACAGAGAGAGACAGAGACAGACAGAGAGACAGAGACAGACAGAGAGAGACAGAGACAGAGAGAGACAGAGACAGAGAGAGAGAGAGAGAGAGAGAGAGAGAGAGAGAGAGAGAGAGAGAGAGAGAGAGAGAGAGAGAGAGAGAGAGCCTGGGGAGGAATGAACACATGGAACATATGGATGCTCTGGACTTCCTCCTTAAATGGAAGTTATGGGAGATGCTAACCACTGTGAAGGAGAGAGAGAATGTGAGAAGTAATTCATGGGTGAAATAAGCTCTCAGAATGAAAAGGTTTCTATGATTTGGTTGAAAATGTCTTAAAGAGAATAGAGAGAAAACCTTCTCCAGTAGAATCAACCTATTATTTCAGTGATCTATGCTCCCAAGCTCAAGATTTTTTTCTGAGCTACTGCTGCAGTCAATCTGATATAATATTATAATATCATTTCCATAGTAAGAAAAACCAAGGTGTTGGTAATAGGTCATGCAGCATCTCATGTTTCTTCTTGGAAGGAAGTGAAATATGTCTTTCCTCTAATATCTTTAGATATTTTATACCTCCACTGATAATGCCTAACAATTGACGATATTGAAAAACCTGAGTTACATCATTTTCATAACCAATTGAAGTCAGTGTAATTAGCTCAGGAAATGATTCACATATTATTTTAAGTTCAATATTTCCTGAGTCCTACACAGTGACCAACATGCATGGGTGGCAAATAACTATTAAATTCTTTAGTACTTTCTGTTGCCTCCTTCAAAGATGTAAAGATTGTGGAGCTGGTGGTTTGTTCTGTTTCAGTTTAGGGAGAAGGAACATTTTAGATATGACAAAAGAAGTAGTATTTGAAAACATTTTACTTTGGTTCCCATATCTTAAAGTCCTACCTCCAGGGTTTTCCCTTCTCTATGAGCACAGTTCAAATGCCCAGGAATTAATGAATATGATTTCATCCTCTTAGCTTTTCATTTTTCCTTCCTTGTATCAGATAAATATCCCATTCTGTAAGCAAAGCTGTTTTAATTTCAGCTAATTGTGTAGATAGCTGTAATATTTCTTAGCTTTTTCACAATATCCAGACCAAGACTACCAAGAAAAAAAAAAGCTGTCTTCCAACTTCTAAGGATCCTTTTTACTCTGAATGAATGCATATATCTATCGAGAGTAAATCAAATAGCTTCCTTTCTGGGAGATTTGATAGACCGTGTAGAATTCCAGTTGTAAAATTCAAGATAACTCCCATGAAACTCAATATATGTTTCCCAATTACAAACATGAAAATATACAAAGGGGCATAGGTATGTATTGTGTAAGTGTATGTTGGAAGGGTGGAGACAAGGAAAATTATGGACTTTTTTTATATGGAAGGCCTTGGGGAAATATCCATTTTACAATGATAGATATAATTTTATTAGCAGCATTGTATTTCAAGACCATAGATAAAATACAGCAAAAACTACCTCTCTCTCTACTGCCCACACACACTTAACAGACAACGCTTACTAAGTACATATTTCATCAGAAAGCTTTGGGAATGAATTATTGTATACACTAAAACAGTTATTTCTGGTTATTAGATATGGATTTACAATATAAACACATATTTTGCATGTGTATATATACACAAATATAAATACTTGTTTTTCAATCATTTTGTAGTCTTGTCCAATGGGGTTACTTTCCCATTTGGGATTTTCTTGGCAAAGATACTAAAGTGGTTTACCATTTCCTTCTCTTGCTTATTGTACAGATGAGGAAACTGAGACAAACAGGGTTGAATGACTTGCCCAGGATCACACAACTATTAAGTGTCTAAAGCAAAATTTGACTTAAGATATGATTCTTCTTGACTTCAGGGATAGAACTCTATCAAACTGTGCTTCCTAGCAATATGTAATATGTAGATGTTTGTGTGTATACATGTAGATATATGTATATACAGATACACCTGAATGTTGAAATATATGTGTGTGTCTGTGTGTATTGAATTTAATTAAAAATAAATAGGAATTATTCTAAGTGATTCTTCCATAAATATTATAGCTTAATGTGGCTATCATTCCCAATTTTTGTATCATGGACTATTTCTATTGAGTAACTATTTTAAGTGGTGAAGAACATAGGATACTGCTATATTGGAGTATGGCCAAATATCCCAGAAATCATCAAAGTGGGTAATAAAGAATCTTAAACAATGGAATAACTACATATTATGTACTTGGCATTGTGCTAAGTGCTGTCGGTGGCACAATTCTTGTCCTCAAAGACTTCATGTTTTAATGGGACAAACAATATGCAGACAATTATGTACAAACAAGATTTTTAAAGAGTAAATTGTAGGTAATTTCATAGTGAAGTCAGTGATGGGATTTAGAGGAGTTATCATGGTTTCACCATGAACAAATTATGACATAATAGTCCTATTTCTTTTTATAAGAGGTTTGCCTCATTGATATATTCAGAAAATGCCATAGGTGAAATTTGCTGAAATTTTAGCCAAATGTTTGATAATGAATATCATAATTTCCATGAGGAAATGATGCAACAATATGATCTTCACATCAATTAGATAAAATTGGAACTAATCAAATGTCTAGACTCAAATAGTAATCATTTAATGATTCAGTCATCTTGTAAGGGAATCTCCAATGGACTGAATTGAAGATTTGTTCTTGTATTCATACTGTTTCAGATTGTTATTAATAATTCTGATAAAGGTACAGTAACATTGTTATCAAGTATTTGAGGCAATATGATTGATTGAAAAGAATATTAGCTCTGGAGTCAGATAAAAAGGATTCCAAACCTATCATTGATACTCGATACATGGGTAAATTTGGACAAGTCACATGCCAGAGCGTCTTCATCTGCAAAATGAGAGGACAGGACCAAATACCATCTGATATCACTTTAAGCTCTAGATTTCTAATTCATTGGTACAAAACTGCAATGAAGAGTCAACAGGCTAAATGAAACACAGGATCCAATAATATCCTAAAAAGACAAAATAGGACAGAATCTGAGAAGATAAAAATAACTCCATAAACACAAAGTTGGGGTGTTATAATTAGACATCAGTTTGTCTGAAAAAATAATCTGTGATTTAAAATATTGCTTTTTCAGTATTATTAGGAACATGATATGGAGGTCATGTGACATGGAGGTCAGAATATGTGATGATGGTCTTTGTAAAAGAGGTATACAAATTATAGCTATTGTTATTGTATTATTATTGTTAGTGTTATATAATCTACCATATATGTTATATTGCATATAACATATATGTTAATGTAATTATATTGATAATTATATTGTTTATAATCTGAAATATTTAAAAGGTTTCAGTAATAAAGTAGGTAATACCCCAACTTTGTTCTGATTAAAGCATGTCAGAGATATTTTATTTGGTTATAGGCATTATATTTTAAAAGGATATTCATAGGCTGGAAAATACAGAAGGCAACCAAAAGAGTTCCCACCATTGTTTCCATGCCATAAGAGGATCAGCTGAAGAAACTGAGGAGACCTCAAATGAGGAGAAGGGATTAGGGGCAGATAGCAATATTCATATTTTTTAAGGTTTATCATATGGAAAATGAATTGACTAACCTTGAAAATTAAGTTTGAAATTCGGCAGAATTAGCATAAAAGGAACTTAAGCCACTAAATCAAAATGCCTTAAGGGAAACAAAGACAATTGTTAAATGAAGATTCATACATTTCAGCATTTCCCATGGAAAATTTTTATGGAGGAAATACCCAGGCTACAGAGAAAATACAAGAAGAAATTCAAATAAACACAAAACCTTCCCCCAAAATAGAAATTATCCACAAGCTCTTGAAGAATTTAAGTTGGAGCTTATCAAAAAGATGGAAGCCTTCTGGCAAGAAAAGTGGGAAATAGTTCAAAGATAAAATAACAGTCTGAAGGACAAGAACTCTCAATTAGAGAAACAGCTAGAAGCCACAAAAAGCAGGATAGACCAAACTGAAAAGGAAAATCAAAAAAGGAAAACCAAAAGATTATAGCTGAAAATCAGTCCTTAAAGACCAAAATTAGGCAACTGGAAGACAATGATCTTGCAAAACAGCAAGAACTAATAAAGCAAAGTCAAAAGACTGAGAAAATAGAAGAAAACATAAAATATCTCACTGAAAAGATGACAGATCAGGAAAACAGAGGAACGAGAGACAATTTGAGAATCATTGGTCTACCTGAAAAGCCATAATACACAGAAATCTTTATATCATACTACAAGAAATCATCCAAGAAAACTGCCCTGATGTTCCTGAACAAGGGGGTAAAATAGACATTTAAAGAGTTCATAGAACACCCTCTACACTAAATCCCCAAAAGACAACTCCCAGGAATGTAATTGCCAAATTCCAGAGCTTTCAAGCTAAGGAGAAAATTTTATAAGAAGCCAAAAAGAGACAATTCAGATACCAAGGAGCACCAATCAGGATCACATAAGACCTGGCAGCTTTCACACTAAAGGACTGCAAGGCCTGGAACATGATATTCAGAAAGGCAAGAGAATTGGGTCTTCAACCAAGGATCACCTGTCCATCAAAACTGACTATATACTCCCATGGTAAAGTATGGGCATTCAACAAAATAGAAGATTTCCAAGTATTTACAAAGAAAAGACCAGAACTAAGTGGAAAGTTTGATATCCAAATACAAAGATCAAGAGAAACATGAAAAGAATGACAGAAAGAAATGTTTTATGAACAAATTGACTGTTCTTGAGTTCTTCACAAATCTATAAAAGAAAAAAATTCAAGATTAAAATCAAAACAAATATAATATAGTGAAAGTTGTGATTTATTTGCTTCTTATGTAATAAAAGTTTCCACTATAAGTATTATTTTAGATATCTTTACCTAAATTTTTATTTCAAATCATAAAAACCCATTGTCTTTGTATTCTACATAGCCTTTCAGTCAATAAATTTATTGGAAAAAAAGAAAAAAGGTAAAAAACTTTTTTTAAAAAGTTAAAAAAATATTTTTAAAGATGATTTTATTAAACTTTCCAGGAAGGGGTAATAAAAGGCATAATGACTGGAAGAATTTTTTTTGTAGTTTGGCATAAATAAATACATGAATAACTGACAAATACTCAGAAAGGTTCTGCCATATTGTCAGGAAAAAATATAGATTACCCAATCTTTCTATGACTTAGTAAGATATGAGGGAAAGAGGTTCTTTTTAGAGTATGAATTAAATTTGAATATATGAATTGGACTGGATTGCCTGAGGTATTTTGAGACTAGCTGTGTTTTTTATTTCAACATTACACTTCTGTTGTATCTCACCCTGGAATCTCTCTGAATGCTGAGAGCCTACTTAGCCAGGGCCATCCATCTTCCATGCCTCTGCTGTTATTGGTTAAGTACTTTTTGGAATCTCTATTTTAAAGAAGGATCAAGGCAGCTAGGTGGCACAGTAGATAGAGTACCAACCTTGAAGTCAGGGAAATGAATCTTCCTGAATTCAAATCTAGCCTCACACTTACTAGCTGTGTATGTGACCATGGACAAGCCACTCAACTCTATTTGCCTCAGTTCCTCATTTATAAAATAAACTGGAAAAGGAATGGAAAATTACTTCAATATCTTTGACAAGAAAACCCCAAATGGAGTTGCCAAGAACCAAACATGAATGAAATTAATGAACAAAAACAACAAGGCCTGCCAATCATCATTCCCTTCACTCTCTTCACAACTTTTCTATTGCCTTTTCCCTCATTAAAATGTAAGCCTTTCTAGGCCATGGATTTTTTTTAATGTATCCTTACATTTAGCACATATCACTGAATATTGCTTATTACCTTGATTTGCCTGTGGCCCTTTCCTCTATTGTCTTTCCATGATTCTGATGCCTACAGAGTTTTTTGAACCATATAGAAGACAATTTTTTCTAAGTCACTTACAAGATAAGTATCAGAGGTAGGATTTGTACCCAGGTGATTCCATGACTAGGACCAAGCATAATACCATACTGTCTATCAAAATAACATTAACTATTTATAAATATTCCTAAGTTGTATATGTAATTGGTGCATGTACATAATTGTGTATATGTATAATTAACACATATGTGTATTCATGAGAATATATATAGGAATGTATATATCTGTGTATATGTGAATATTTTATGTGTATATATTTTCAATAATGTTACATATTTGCAAATATGTCTGCCTGTATTTAGAACTAGAAGGGAAGTTTAAAATTCTGAGACATAATCTTTTTATTTTAGAGATAAGGAAATTGATCCTCAAAGATGTAAAGTGATTTTCCCAAAGTTATACAAATAGTAAGTAGGAGGTCTGATATAAAAATATTATTCTGGCATAATGCAAGGAACACTGTACTTGAAATTAGAAGACTTAAATTCAGTCCCCAGCACAATTCTTCATTATTTATGTGAACATTGGCAGATGGCTAAATCTTTTGGTATCTTGATTTCCATATTAGCAAAAGGGGGATTTGACCCCAATGACTTCTAAGATTCCTTTCTGGTTCTATTCCATATGTGTGTGTGTGCATAAATATATGTCACCTTAGAAAAAAACTATAATTAACAGTTATTTACATACAAGATTAAATCATAAAATTTTCTTAGAACCAAGGTAAAGGAACCACAGCCAAGACCAAGAAGTAATGTACAGGATAATTTTAGCATTTTGACTTAAAATCTAATTTAATTTGGTCACCAAGGAAATCCCATAATAAAATACCCAAGTCAGCTGGAAGTTTATGGTAATTTTAATTAATATAATGGAAAGAAATTAAGAGAGAGAGAGAGAGAGAGAGAGAGAGAGAGAGAGAAAGAGAGAAAGAAAGAAAGAAAGAAAGAAAGAAAGAAAGAAAGAAAGAAAGAAAGAAAGAAAGAAAGAAAGAAAGAAAGAAAGAAAGAAAGAAAGAGAGAGAGAGAAGAGAGAAAGAGAGAAAGAGAGAAAGAAAGAGAGAAAGAGAGAAAGAGAGAAAGAGAGAAAGAAAGAAAGAAAGAAAGAAAGAAAGAAAGAAAGAAAGAAAGAAAGAAAGAAAGAAAGAAAGAAAGAAAGAAAGAAAGAAAGAAAGAAAGAAAGAAAGAAAGAAAGAAAGAAAGAAAGAAAGAAAGAAAGAAAGAGAGAAAGAGAGAAAGAAAGAAAGAAAGAAAGAAAGAAAGAAAGAAAGAAAGAAAGAAAGAAAGAAAGAAAGAAAGAAAGAAAGAAAGAAAGAAAGAAAGAAAGAAAGAAAGAAAGAAAGAAAGAGTTAATTTAAACTGCTCCAGCTCAGACTGAGCCAGGCAGGCCAAGGAGACCTCCCCTGAGAGCCAAGGGAAAGGGAGTCAATCTTATCACTCACCACATGACCATCTCAAGGAAATTGTCTGAGCAAGCTCCTCCAGGCTCAAGTTCCAGGATCGAACTGCACTCAGCCTGCTCACAGGAAGTCCCCAGCTAGAGCCACCTCTCCCAGGAAAGAGTGTGATGAGAGGAAGTGACATGAAATATATAAATGATTTTTCATCATTTTCCTGCATCTCATCTGTACCAATGGTAGCTTAAGCTTGACTTAGGGTAGCCCAGGGGACTGTCAGGTGTTTCTGATTCGTCATTTTTCTCTATCAAAGGCCATCTTCCTAAATAATTAATCCTTAAGTATAGTTATAGACATTCATGATTTTGTTAGACAAAGTAGGGTGGAATAATGTAAAGTTTCCAAGAAATCCTTGATTGTGTTAGACTAAGTTTCTTCATTGTTACAATCAGAAGATAGCTAAATCCAATCTTCACAGTAGCTTGATAGAGCTGACAGACACATAAGTTTTAGAGGATAAAACAACTTAAACTTCCCATAGTTCAAGTCCATTTTATAGGAACAGAAGCAGGGAGAGACAGATATATATATATATATGTATATATATATACATACATACATATCTGTTATAGGTAAAGGTATAAGTATAGGTGTATGTAAGTTATAGTTATAGGTACAGGTGGAACAGCTAGGTGGCACAGTGGGTAGAGTGCTAGCCCTGAAATCAAGAATACTCATCTTTTCCTGAGTTCAAATCCAGCCTCAGAGACTTCCCAGCTACATCACCTCAGAAAAGTCCCTTTTCCCTATTTGTCTCAGTTTTCTTTCTCTATAAAATGAGTTGGATAAGGATGTGGAAAATAACTCCACTATCTTTGCCAATAAAACCTCTAGTTGAGTCCAGAAGAGTCAGACATGACTGAAATGATACAACAACAGCAACAACAATATTCACCTAGGTATAAATTGACATATATGTATATATACATAAATAGAGATGTGGATTTTAAAATGTATTCCAGCCAGGGACTGAATTCCCCAGCATGCCTCAGGGGTCCTTCCTACTTCTTGGCATGGGATTGGTCTTGAATGGACAAATCTCATGCTGGGGAAGGGACCACACCTCCTACTTCCAGCCACAGGATTGGTCTATATGAGGACCAATCCCATGCCCAGGAAGAGCTGGCTCATTTATGAATGAGGGTGTGAATGGGATTAGGAATAGAAGTGTAAGTGGTTTGTTAATTTCAGAGAGAGGGAAACTTGATTGTTTTGGTTTGAATAAAGCTTTAGAAAGATCAGAGTGAGATAGGAGTTTTCTTTTTAACTTTTTGTCCATACACACACACACAAGAGAGAGAGAAAGAGAGAGAAAGAGAGAGAGAGGGAGAGAGAGAGAGAGAGAGAGAGAGAGAGAGAGAGAGAGAGAGAGAGAGAGAGCAATCTGATATCTATATGTAGATATTAACATAGTTGTATTGATATCTTCATACATATATAATATATACATACATCTCTGTAGATATCGATATATAGACTTACATCTATATTTTGTATAGGTAAGTAAATATACATATGCATTTGTATCTCTATGAATTGTATATATACATGTATTCTATGCATTCATATGTACATACATAACCACAGTCAATTCTTGTCATTTGCAGGAGTTATGCTCTATAAAGTTACCGCAAACAATGAATTAGCAAATACTGAACCGCTATTCCTATGGCAAATATAAAGTTAGGTTCCTCTGACCTCTGGTCATACCTTTTGCTCTCCTACTTTCCAGAACAGGTTCACATACAGATTGGAAAATTTTCTCTTCCTTTTCCTGCATGTACCATATTGTGAAATCATTCATATTAAACACACAACAACTAGTACTATAACTCATGTGTGAATGAAGCTTATCTAATACCAGTATTTTCTAAGTAAGGCACATCATGGCCTTCTTATGCTTAAGATTCCTAGTCAAACTACCTTTGGAAGCCATTTTAAACACCAAAGTCATCCACTGAAAGCACAAAAAATGTGAAAAACATAAAACTAAGTAGATGTTGAAAAAGTCACATGTTTACAGTATGACAGTTGGACCGAGTCAGCAGAGCATGCCTTGGTCAATCTTAATTGAGTATGTGCATGTGACTGAAGTTTTTCAAATGCTGGTCAAAATTAAATAATTCAAACAAAAATCCAAATATTTCTATCTAAATAACATTAAGCATCTATTAATTTGACAAATATTTCTCATCTTAGCCATTATTTACCTTCAGTTTTCTTCCAGACTAATTATGAATGCAAGTATGAACTAAAGAACAATATTTAATCACATGGTCACCGGGAGTGTGATAAGTACTTCCAGTTTTAAATCCTATGAACCAAAGATCTATGGGTCTCATCATATGTGAATATTACCTTAGTCTTTAGGTTGAATCATCTGAGATTGCACCTTTAAAGTATAATCACATAAAAGTTCTATACTCAGAGGAAGGTATGACTCTTTACTAAGAACTCATACTCTAGCCCAGTAGCTTTGACAACCCGTTCTGCATCTTTCATCATGAAACTACCCTAACTTTACAACATAGACTCTGGAATTATGAAAGAATAGTATGACCCAGAAAATGATATGGATCCAGTGGAAATAAGGGAATCCCCACCACAGGAGATTTTAAAGAAAAAGAGATATGATCACTTGTCATTTTGTTGAAAGGATGTTGGTCAGGTAGAGGTTGTACTAAATGACATCTGGGATCTTTCGAAAGCCTAATGCTGAAATGGACTATGTGCCAGGTTATGATTATACTAGATCATTAACTAGTTCTCTTTTCATCCTCCTCATTGGAATAATAATCAATATTACTTTTGTAGATTAAGAAGAAATAATTGAAGGGGGAGATGCAGCATTTTCAGGTTGGGTTTATATCTCATTCTTCCTAACTCCATAGTCAGTGAGGCTTCCTCTTACATCACCCTATCTCTCAGGTATATCACTACTCACCTAGCATTTATATGCTTTAAACCTTAAAGCATATATCTTAAAGCATAAACTTTAAAGTTTAAGGTTTGCTAAATGCTTTCCAAATATCATTTCTTTTTATATGCACAAGAACACTGGAAAGTAGATGTTATTAAGATCCCTATTTTACAGATTAGAAGATCTAGACAAAGAGAATTTAAGTGACTTAGCCAAGTCACAAAATCTAGTAATTACCTGAGGCAAGATTTGAACTCAGGTGCATTTGTCCTTAAGTAAAGCCCTCCATCCATTGTGCCACCAACCTGTCAAATGAATTTAATTTCTCTCTGTAAAATATATATGTACATCTATGCAAATGTATATTTTACATTTGTAATACATAAGTATATCATTAGCAGTCACATGTATTTAATTTCCCTACTCTGTGTCTTGCACTTCACTAAGTGCTGAAGATGCAAAGAAAGCAAAATACATGGATCTTGTCTTCAGTCACTCAAATTCTAAGAGGGTAATCAACAGGCAAATAATGATATTAATACAAAATACATATAATGAAAAATAGGAGACAATTCAGGAAGGAAAACCTTGAGGAATGAGGAGACTGAGAAATTCCCCTTGCAATAGGTGGGATTTCAGCTGTTTTTAAGGAAATTGGAAAGTAGAAGTGAGGAAGCAGAGTATTCCAGACAGAAAAAGGCAAAGAGGCAGGAAATGGAGTGTACTGTATGAGGGAAAATAAGACCAGAACCTTTGGATAAAATGATATAAGGAAAAAATAGAAGGTGTAAGACAACTGGAGCAATGGGAAGAAGCTAGTATGTGAAGAGCTTGAAAAACCATAGGATTTTATATTTCATTCATTCATGGCAATGACCCTCCATTGGAATTTATTGGAGGTGTGGGGTGGCATGGTGCTTTAGATATGCAAAAATACAAACATACATTTCTATACCTGAATGGTTTAATGAAAGGCTGCATGGAGAATGGTCTTACCAGAGGTATAAATGCTCTGAGAGAGGGAGTAATCTATCCTTCCTTTTAATATGACCCTTGTACTCAAGGATGTTGGAAGAGAAAAAATGTACCGAGAGAGAGAAACCATGATGATAAAACCATGGACATAGACAATCTGGAAATAGGAGGAAAAAATCACAAGGCTATATACAAGAAAAATGATTACTAAATGGAAGTATTTCACCCTTCCAAGGAAAATTATCTCAGGATGTTGATTGTCTTAGGCAAAGTCCCTTCATTCCCATGCTAATTTAATCTCTGCTGAAATCTGGTGTCTAGCACAGTGACTTGATTATTGTAGGCACTGAGTAAATGTTGACTTCAGTTGAAAGCATAACAAGGAATCAGACAGTGCTTCAAATATTAACATCAAAGTAATTCTAAGTATTGTCCCACATGTTTCCCACCAGGGAAAAATGGTGTCTCTTATCAATTAAACATACTGAGATAAGGAAATTCCTTTTAATACTTAAAAAAAAAAAGCAACCTAAAAATATCTTCCTAAAGACTGATTGCCCAGCTAGTGTTTGATAAACCCAAAGGTCCCAGCTTTTGGGACAAGAATTCACTATCTGGCAAAAACTCAGAAAAATTGGAAACAGTATGGGAAAAAAATAGGTTTATATCAACATCTTATACCCAATACCAAGATAAATTCAAAATGGGTAAATGACTTAAATATAAATAGTAAAATCACAAATAAATTAGGTGAACATAGAATAGTATACCCATCAGATCTGTGAGAAAGGAAGTAATTTAAGACCAAGCAAGAGAATATTACAAAATGTAAAATGAATGACTTTGATTCTATCAAATTAAAAAGATTTTGTACAAACAAAACCAATGCAACCAAGTATAGAAGGAAAACAACAAACTGGAAAATAACTTTTATAACAAAACTCTCTAAGTTTTAATTTCCCAAATATATAAGGAGATTAGTCAAATTTACCAAAAAAAAAAAAATCAAGCCATTCCCCAATCAACAAATGGTCAAGGGACATGAATAGGCAGTTTTCACTTGAAGAACTCAAAACTATCAATAAGCACATGAAAAAGTGTTCTAAATCCAACCTGATAAGAGAAATGCAAATCAAAACAATGCTGAAGTACCACCTGACACATAGCAGATTAGCCTATATGGCAGCAAAGGAAAGTGATAAATGTTGGAGGGGATATGGAAAAATTAGAACATTAATACACTGCTGGTAGAGTTGTGAATTGATGCAACCACTTTGGAATTATGCACACAGGGCTTTAAAAGAATGCCTACCCTTTTACCCAGCCATACAACTGTTGGGTTTGTATCCCAAAGAGATAATAAAGGAAAAATAATTGTACAAAAATATTTATAGCCACACTCTTTGTGGTGGCAAAAAACTAGAAAATAAGGGGATGCCCTCCAATTGGGGAATGGCTTAACAAATTGTGGTATCTGTTGGTGATGAATACTATTGTGCTGAAAGGAATGATGAACTGGAGGATTTCTATGTGAACTGGAAAGACCTCCAGGAATTGATGCAGAGTGAGAGGAGCAGAACCTAGAGAACATGGTGCACAGAGACTAATACATTATGGCACAATCAAATGTAATGGATATTTCTACTAGCAGCAATGCACTAAATCCATGATAATCCAGAGAAACTTATGAGAAAGAATGCTATTCACATGCAGAGAAAGAACTGTGGCAGCAGAAACACAGAAGAAAAACATATGCTTAATCACATAATTTGATGGGAATATAATTGAAGATTTGACCTTAAAAGCTCACTCTATTACAAATATGAATAACGTGGAAATAGGTTTTGAAAAATGATGCATCTCTACCCCATTGAAATTGTTTGTCAGTTCCAGGAGAGAGGAGAGAAAAGGGATGTGAAAAACGATGAATCATGTAACCATGGAAAAACATTATAATTAAAAATAAATAAATAAAAGACTGATTGCCCATGATGAACCTTAAATTCTTTTTTTTAATATTTTATTTGATCATTTCCAAGCATTATTCATTAAAGACATAGATCATTTTCTTTTCCTCCCCCCCTCCCCATAGGCGACGCGTAAATCCACTGGGCATTACATGTTTTCTTGACTTGAACCCATTGCTATGTTGATAATATTTGCATTAGAGTGTTCATTTAGAGTCTCTCCTCTGTCATGTCCCCTCAACCGCTGTATTCAGGCAGTTGCTTTTCCTCGGTGTTTCTACTCCCACAGTTTATCCTCTGCTTATGAATGGTGTTTCTTTGTTTTTTTTCTCCTAGATCCCTGCAAATTGTTCAGGGACATTACACCGCCACTAATGGAGAGGTCTATTACGTTCAATTATATACACAGTCTCTGTGTACAATGTTTTCCTGGTTCTGCTCCTCTCGCTCTGCATCACTTCCTGGAGGTTGTTCCAGTCTCCATGGAACTCCTCCACTTTATTATTCCTTTTAGCACAATAGTATTCCATCACTAACATATACCACAGTTTGTTCAGCCATTCCCCAATTGATGGGCATCCCCTCATTTTCCAGTTTTTGGCCACCACAAAGAGCACAGCTATGAATATTTTTGTACAAGTCTTTTTGTCCAATATCTCTTTGGGGTACAAACCCAGCAGTGCAATAGCTGGATCAAAGGGCAGACAGTCTTTTATCACCCTTTGGGCATAGTTCCAAATTGCCCTCCAGAATGGCTGGATCAGTTCACAACTCCACCAGCAATGAATTAATGTCCCTACTTTGCCACATCCCCTCCAGCATTCATTACTTTCCTTTGCTGTTATGTTAGCCAATCTGCTAGGTGTGAGGTGATACCTCAGAGTTGTTTTTATTTGCATCTCTCTGATTATAAGAGATTTAGAACACTTCTTCATGTGCTTATAAATAGTTTTGATTTCTTTATTTGAAAACTGCCTATCCATGTCCCTTGTCCATTTATCAATTGGAGAATGACTTGGATTTTTGTACAATAGATTTAGTTCTTTATAAATTTGAGTAATTAGACCTTTGTCAGAGGTTTTTATGAAGATTGTTTCCCAATTTGTTGCTTTCCTTCTGATTTTAGTTACATTGGTTTTGTTTGTACAAAAGCTTTTTAATTTGATGTAGTCAAAATTATTTATTTTACATTTTGTGACTCTTTCTAAATCTTGCTTAGTTTTAAAGTCTTTCCCTTCCCAAAGGTCTGTCATGTATACTATTCTGTTTGCCTAACTTACTTATAGTTTCCTTCTTTATGTTCAAGTCATTCACCCATTTTGAATTTATCTTGGTGTAGGGTGGGAGGTGTTGATCTATTCCTAGTCTCTCCCACACTGTCTTCCAATTTTCCCAGCAGTTTTTATCGAATACTGGATTTTTGTCCCAAAAGCTGGGATCTTTGGGTTTATCTTATACTGTCTTGGTGAGGTCGCTTTCCCCCAGTCTATTCCACTGATCCTCCTTTCTGTTTCTTAGCCAGTACCAAATTGTTTTGATGACTGCTGCTTTGTAATATAGTTTAAGGTCAGGGACTGCAAGGCCCCCATCATATGTGTTTTTTTTTCATTATTTCCCTGCATATCCTTGATCTTTTGTTGTTCCAGATGAATTTTGTTATGTTTTTTTTCTAAATCAGTGAAGAAGTATTTTGGTAGTTCAATAGGTATGGCACTAAATAGATAAATAAGTTTGGGTAGGATGGTCATTTTTATTATATTGGCTCGTCCTATCCATGAGCAGTTAATGTTTTTCCAATTGCTCAAGTCTAGTTTTAGTTGTGTGGAGAGTGTTTTGTAGTTGTGTTCATATAGTTCCTGTGTTTGTCTCGGGAGGTAGATTCCTAGGTATTTTATTTTGTCTAAGGTGATTTTGAATGGGGTTTCTCTTTCTAGTTCTTGCTGCTGAGTTGTGTTGGAGAAATAGAGAAAAGCTGATGATTTATGTGGGTTTATTTTGTATCCTGCAACTTTGCTGAAGTTGTTGATTATTTCAATTAGCTTTTTGGTTGAATCTCTAGGATTCTTTAAGTAGACCATCATGTCATCTGCAAAGAGTGATAACTTGGTCTCCTCCTTGCCTATTTTGATGCCTTCAATTTCTTTTTCTTCTCTAATTGCTACTGCTAGTGTTTCTAGTACAATGTCAAATTGTAGAGGTGATAATGGGCATCCTTGTTTCACTCCTGATCTTATTGGGAATGTATCTAGTTTATCCCCATTGCAGATGATATTAGCTTATGGTTTTAGATATACACTGTTTATTATTTTTAGGAATGACCCTTCTATTCCTATGCTTTCTAGGATTTTTAATAGGAATGGGTGTTGTATTTTATCAAATGCTTTTTCTGCATCTATTGAGATAATCATGTGGTTCTTGTTTGTTTGCTTGTTGATGTGGTCAATTATGTGGATGGTTTTCCTAATATTGAACCAGCCCTGCATCCCTGGTATAAATCCTATTTGATCATGGTGGATGATCCTTCTGATCACTTGCTGGAATCTTTTTGCTAGTATCCTATTTGAGATTTTTGCATCTATATTCATTAGGGAGATTGGTCTATAGTTTTTGTTCTCTGTTTTTGACCTGCCTGGTTTTGGAATCAGTACCATGTTTGTGTCGTAAAAGGAGTTTGGTAGAACTCCCTCTTTGCTTATTATGTCAGATAGTTTGTATAGTATTGGGATTAACTGTTCTCTGAATGTTTGATAGAATTCACTGGAGAATCCATCAGGCCCTGGGCATTTTTTCTTAGTGAGTTCTTTGATGGCTTGTTGGATTTCATTTTCTGATATGCAATTATTTAAGAATTCTATTTCCTCTTCTGTTAGTCTAGGCAGTTTGTATTTTTGTATATATTCATCCATGTCACCTAAATTGGTGTATTTATTGCCATATAATTGGGCAAAGTAATTTTTAATGATTGCCTTTATTTCCTCTTCATCATAGGTGCTGTCCCCCTTTTCATCTTTGATGCTGTTAATTTGCTTTTCTTCCTTCCTTTTTTTAATTAGATTGACCAGTACTTTGTCTATTTTGTTTGTTTTTTCAAAGTACCAGCTTCTTTTCTTATTTATTAAATCAATAGTTCAATCACTTTCGATTTTATTAATTTCTCCCTTAATTTTTAGGATTTCTAGTTGGGTTTTCTGCTGGGGGGTTTTAATTTGATCGCTTTCGAGTTTTTTCATTTGCATTTCCAATTGATTGATCTCTGCTCTCCCTAGTTTGTTAATATAAGCATTCAGGGACATGAATTTACCTCTGATTACTGCTTTGGCAGCATCCCAAAAGGTTTGAAAGGATGTCTCGCCATTATCATTTTCCTTGATGAAATTATTGTTTCTATTATTTCTTCTTTAACTAAATGATTTTGAAGTATCATATTATTTAATTTTCAATTCGTTTTTGATTTGGTTTTCCATGTACTAATCATTATTTTTATTGCCTTGTGATCTGAGAAGGCTGCATTCATTATTTCTGCTTTTCTGCATTTGTGTGCTATGTTTCTGTGACCTAATGTATGGTCAATTTTTGTGAATGTGCCATGTGGTGCTGAGAAGAAGGTGTATTCCTTTTTATCCCTATTTATTTTTCTCCATATGTCTATTAATTCTAATTTTTCTAAGATTTCATTCACTTCTTTTACCTCTTTCTTATTTATTTTTTTATTTGATTTTTCTAAATTTGATAATGGTTGGCTTAAGTCTCCCACTAATATGGTTTTGCTGTCTATTTCTTCCTTCAATTCTCCTAGTTTCTCCATTAGAAATTTGGGTGCTATATTATTTGGTGCATACATGTTGATTAATGATATTTCCTCATTGTCTAAAGTCCTTTTTAACAAAATATAATTACCTTCCCCGTCCCTTTTGATCAGGTCTATTTTTGCTTTGGCTTTATCAGATATCATGATTGCAACTCCTGCCTTCTTTCTGTCAGTTGAGGCCCAGAAGGTCTTACTCCATCCTTTAATTCTGACCTTGTGGGTGTCTACCCGCCTCATGTGTGTTTCTTGAAGACAACATATGGTAGGGTTTTGGATTCTAATCCATTCTGCTATTCGTCTACGTTTTATGGGTGAGTTCATCCCATTCACGTTCAAAGTTATGATTGTCATTTGTCGACTCCCTGGCATTTTGTTATCCTTCCCTAATTCTAACCTTTTCTTTTTCGGCTCTACCTTTTAGTCCAGTGATTTACTTTGAATCAGTCCCCCTTGTCCCCTCCCTTGATGTTTCCCTTTTTAGTCCCTTCCTTTTTGTTCCCTCCCCCTCCCCCCTCTCTTTCCTTCCCTTTTTGTTTTCCCTCTCCCCCTCCCCCACCTTGGTTTTCCCTTCTCCCTACCCTTGTTGGGTAAGATAGAATTCAAGATCCCAATGGATCTGGACATTTTTCCCTCTCAGAGTTGATTTCCCTGAGATTAAGGTTTAAGTAAAAAACCCTCTCTTCCTCTCCTTCTTATAGGAGTTTTCTTCCCCTCCCCTTTCCATGTGAATCTTTGTGTGAGAAAGATTATTCTGTTTAGTCTTTCTTTACCCCCTATTTATACATTACATTTTCCCCACATGTTAGTATACATAGATTGAGAGAAATGTAGTCCTTATAGAAGAGAGTTTGAATAAAGGAAGAAGATAACATTTTTCTCCTTTCCCCTTTCCTTCATATTTACCTTTTCAGGTATTCCTTGCTCTTTGTTTTTTGGTATCAAACTTTCCACAGAGCTCTGGTCTTTTCTTTGCAAAAAAAATTGGAAATCTTCTATTTTGTTGAATGCCCATACTTTCCCTTGGAAGTATATAGTCAGTTTTGCTGGGTAGCTGATTCTTGGTTGAAGACCCAGCTCTCTTGCCTTTCTGAAGATCATGTTCCATGCCTTACAATCATTCAGAGTAGAACTTTCAAGGTCTTGTGTGACCCTGATTGGCATTCCTTTATATCTATATTGTCTTTTTCTGGCTTCCTGTAGGATTTTTTCTTTTGTTTGAAAGCTTTGGAATTTGGCAATTACATTCCTGGGAGTTGTCTTTTGGGGGTTTAGTGTAGAAGGTGTTCTGTGAGCTCTGTCAGTGGCTGTATTACCCCCTTGTTCTAGAATCTCTGGGCAATTTTCTTTGATTATATCTTGTATTAAGATGTCGAGCTTGCTGTTTATTTCTGGCTTTTCTGGAAGTCCAATTATTCTTAAATTATCTCTTCTCCCTCCATTTTCCAGATCTGTCACCTTGTTGGTGAGATATTTTTTGTTCTCTTCTAATTTCTTGGTATTTTGGCTTTGCTTTATTAATTCTTGCTCTTTTACACGATCGTTGTCTTCCAGTTGCCTGATTCTGGCCTTTAAAGCCTGGTTTTCCTTTTCAGTTTGGTCACACCGGTTTTGTAGATGCGTGAATTTCTTTTGCATTATTTCCCACTTTTCCTCCCAGAAGGCTTCCATCTTTTTGGTCATTTCTGATTCAAATTCTTCATGGGTTTGTGGAGAGTTTCCATTTCCTTTGGAAGGTTTCGGAGCATTTTCTTGTGTATCGTCTTCTATCTCCTCTGTATTTTGTATTTTGGCTCCATAGAATGTGTCCAAAGTTGCCCCTTTCTTCTTATTTTTCTTGGGATTTTGGGGCTTCTGTGCTTCTGTGGAGTTTGCCATCTCTGAATGGGGAGGAGTAGCTTTTCTTATCTCTGTCTGGTGTTCAGAGGCTTTAGTCCTGGGCAGATTGTCCATTCTATGAGCTTTCCCTGAATTGAGCTGAGTATGCCTTAAGACAGTGACTTTCACTGGAACTGGAATGGAAGGATCCGGCCAGGAGGTTACATTCGCCCCCGGCTCTCTCTGTTTCCCTGCTGTTTGGGTGCCCCCTCCACTGGGTCGGGTTGCTTTCCGGAAGTTGCCTTCAGAATAGCTGGCCCTGAGGCTGTCTTGCCGCCCGGAGGGTTACTGTTGTTTCAGAAGACCCTGCTCTCTGAGGGGGGAGGCGCTGCAGCTTCCTGGCTTCCCGGAGCTCCGAGGGCAGTGACTTTCACTGAGACTTGGATAGAAGGATCTGGCCCATGAGGCTGTCTTGCCGACCCTGAGGGTTGCTGTTGTTTCAGAAGACCCTGCTCTCTGAGGGGGGAGGGGCCGCGGCTTCCCAGAGCCTTGGACTCTGAGCTCCTACCCCTTAGGTCCGAGTGTTCTCGGGTTATGGCTTTTGAGGGGGGCCGTACCTTTTGATCCAGGTCCAGGTCCAGGAGGAGGATTCCCAGGGTCTATGCTGTTGATCGTTTTGAATTTCAGTGCCCTAGGAGCCTATAGTTTGAGATCGGTCGGGAAGGATTTCCAGAGATCTGAACTTTAGCTTTCTCTAAGCCGCCATCTTGACCGGAAGTCCTGAACCTTAAATTCTGAAAATAATAAAATGAACATTTATATAAATTTCCTTATTATAAAGTATATATGTATGTATATATGTACATAATAGATCATCTCATTTGATTCTCAAAAGAACCCTGTAAGTAGCTGTCATTATTAGTCCATTTCACAAATGAAAAACTGAAAGTTATAGAGTTAAATGATTTGTCCATAGTAACACATAGAAAAGACAAAATTTGAACTTGTCTTCAAGAATCTGAAACAATTCACTATACCACTGTTGACATTACAGGCAATAGATGGCATTTACAAAATGCTCTAAGCTTTTCAAAAGTGCTTTTCAAAGCATTTATTATATAGCATTTGATCCTTACAATGGCCCTGGCAAGAAATCTAATAATGCATATTGTACCTACCCTATAGAGAGAGAATGATGATATTTATAGTTGTCACTAGGAAGTGATATATTGCAATGCTCTTTTGGATCAAGGACTCTGCCATATCTTCTATTCTTTCATTCAGTCAGCAAAAAGTATATTCATTACCAATCAAGAGCAAAGCACCGTGGATATTTTTATTCCTCATAGAAGAGATTTCTCAGCTGCATAGTACCAGGAAGATAGTAAGAAAAGTATAAATATTTGTTTAATTGAATTATCTTGGAGCATGGAAAACATCTAGAGAGGTTGACCTAATTAAAGTATAATTGAAGGGAAGAGCCAGTGAAGGCTCAGCCCTTAGGGAATAATCAGAGTTGTCCTTCCTGGTAAGTTATAGAGAGCAGAAACAATCTTCCCTGCTTGGTTGCAGTTCAGCATGGGTTGACTTGACCTGAGTGGTTGGTATTGTCATATGATGAAGAATCTTCTGGTTCCTGTAGAACCAGAAGAATTAACTGAGTTAGCATACAAAAGAACCTATAATCTCATCCCTTATGCTTCTTGCTCTTTTCCTTTCTGGTGATGAGGGAGAAAGAGATGCTTTAAACTTTGGACCAGAGGAATCACATCTTATCTTTTTTATTATTATTTCCAACTACCCTGAGTTCATGTACAGGATAGGTGACCACTGTTTATTTTGGTTTTACTTTTTCTTGGTCATAGATGGATTAGTGTCTTGTGAGGATAGTGGCAAAGTGCCAGTTGTTCTCAGTTTGGGAAATTCATAAGTCATCAGAAAGGTCTCAACAGCAATTATAGTCTGTGGCTGAGTCAACCAGACCTGGCTGCAGCAGTAGCAAGTCTTATGAGAAGTCATTTCCAAAACTGAACGATCTTCTTGACTCTTCCAGCCCTGGATTAGCCCATCAAACAAGCATTGCCCTACAAAGAGTCAGTCCAACTTGTAATGGGAATGACTAACCAGTTGATAACACCATGCCCAAAGAAAACTAGAAGATTTTGAAAAGGACTGCTAAGACCAAAAGTCACAAGGTACTCCTTGGTCGAGTGTTTCCCAGATGTGATTTACTACCTTCCTATCCCCAAGTATTTTGTGTGTTCAGAATGCATCCCTACTAAAGAGGAAATATTTTGTACCATTGGCTTTCCCTTAAAGCCCACTCTATTCAGGAACCTTATGTGTGTGATGAGAGTGAATTCTGGTAACGTACGTCCTTACCATAACATTTTTAGTGACTTTACAACTATCATTACAAAAGTAATGATAGCAATTGGTTGATTAATAATTGGAAGGCCGCTGGATGGCGTTTCCTAAGTGCTAACACTAAAAACTACAATCCCTCAAGGTTATTCCTGAGAGCCCGAGAGTAGAAATAGTATTTTCTTTCCTCTGGGAATCTAACACATTAATGTCATTTAAGTTGGGAATGAGCCCAAAGATGTTGCTAAATAAGTATAGACTATTAAAAAGTATCCTTGCAACAACATTCAACATTCATAAGCATTGAACTTGGGAGTCAGGAGAGATGATTCCTAAACCCAATTCAGCTACTAATTTGCTATATTTTGCTTCTCTGAACCTCAGTTTCCTCAGCTTTAAAATGATGACATCTAAGGTCGCTTCAGTTTATCTTTATGTGTCTATCTGCATACTGTTGGTAACCTTTAAAGTCAGATCTTGAAAGCTGAGAGGTAATGAAATTGGTTGAAGACATAAGGAAGCATATTGAATTAGGTTAGCTGAAGCCTGATTAGAGGCAAGATGATCAACCAGATGGCCCTCTGCAGGGCTTTTTTATTTAATAATCTAAGGAATACCATCAACAAAACTACTACACCATTATATGTGGAAAGAATCATATTCAAGTTTTAAAATGAGGCATGAGCTAGCTACTAAAGCTTAATTTATCACCAGCAGAAGGAATGTTATCATGTCTAACAACTTATAAGGAGGTTTCTCTTTTACAATGGGACCTGCTAGATTAAACACCTTGGATAAGAAGCTAATGAGTGGTTTTCCTTCATGGAATTACCTGATAGAATCGAAGAAAGCCAAGGCACCTAACATCTCTTCTAATTATCAGTCTCTTCCTATAATTATCCAATGTGTATCTGCCTTTCTCAATAGGTGAACTTAACTTTCTATCTCTCCTTACTACTGCTCAAAACTTCTCCTGCCCTCAAAGTCAGCAAGATCTGGATTCAAGTTCCCCATCTCTAACATATGGCATCCATGTGACCCTGGGAAAATCACTTCTAACTTCTCTAGGCAGTTCTCTAGGATGAAGTTGAAGAAAAGGTGCTGATTGGTACTGCTAGCAGGAATTTCCTGACATGGGAATTCTCTATAACATTTAAATTAAAGATCCAACTCCTTTCACTTTGGTTGAATTTAGAAGTGAATTTTTATTCAACCTTAAGACAGAGAGAAAGGAAAAAATCCAAAGAAATTTTCTTTTTTTTCTATAATCTCTATGGAGATAAATGCCCTCAGGTTTCTCCCTTTCAGCACTTGCTATCTAAAAAGTTTCGGAGGGTGGATTTTTCCAATAAACAAACAAAAAAAAAATCCTGACACAAAGTCCTGTTTTCCAGGCATCACTATTTTCACCCATTCTTTTTCCATGTGTTCCCCATACAGGTCCAGGTTCTCATCTGGAATTGAATCCATCAGCTTGAAAACAGTAAGGGGTCACATAATCATCTGAATTTCATTGAGGGAGAAGCTGGTTTTCTGCTTACCCAGCATTTTCATTTGAGTACCACTGTTTGGGGCCAAATACATTAGATAAGCTCCTTCTCTTAGAAACATGCACATATATATGTATATTAAATACACATGCAGATTCATATTCTCAAGTTGATAATTATCTAAGCAGAGCAGATAGGACTTGAGTATTTAAAAGTCTCATCAGAAAGCCCCACCCACCATAAAACAAATGGAACACAATTTATCTGCTTCAGAAAGACAAAAATGTGAATCAACATTAATTTAAATCTCAACTTCTGGTTGCAATGAGTACAGCTCTAACTTGAATCTTAGATCACTAAAGTTTTCCTTCCTGGTGGATTGATTTGCCTCTCTAAATACTCTGTTTAAAAAAATATTTGAGAGATCATGAGTCCATCCCCAGAAATGTAACAGGCAAAGCCCAACAACCTCCATGAAGCAAAGCTCTAGAGGACATAGACCCTCAGTAAAACCAAGGCCATAGCTCAGCTGAAGTTAGACACATAGCCCTACAACCCCTCCTTTCCACCCCTCCTGCTGTTTTACTCCCAACTACTCCTCCCTGTTCCCCCTGGTTACATTTATTGTAACACAGCACTTTCAATGTTCTGATTGATGGAGTGGAATGCTGGAATGAAAACTCTGCTGTGTTCTTTTGGTGTTTTGAGACTAGGATATTTCATGATGAGAACTCAAGAGAGAAAACTAAGACGCCAATCTCTCCAATGCCCTGGCATCAAATCCTCACCGCTACCCATACACTTAATTTCTACCTGTCTCAGATAAATCTTCCCTCCTTCTATTATGGAAATAACTCCACACTCACATTGAAATGATCTAAAAGGCTTCCAGCTTGAGATTCCAACTATACTATCCCTGATGGTACTACATTTTCCTTTTCTTTTTTAAAATGGTTTTTGTCCTGTAACTTCACTTTCAAGGTCATCATATGACATAGCACAAATTTCTTGTTTATCTAATATCAACAGCTACCTGTGCTGATGAGAGTAACATTTTCCTTCCTCTCTAAGGAAGATTTTCCTATTCTCAACCTTTGACTCTTCCCAGGTTCTGACAGGTGAGCCTTCACCTTATCTTGATAGGAACTAGGGCTTCATTCTACTTGCTAATCATCTTCACATCGTGCCACTACAAACCTTCCTTCTTCAACTCCCCTTTACAGATTATCTTCTCTTATTTAAATATAAGATTCTTGAGGGAAAGGGCAGTTTTGTTTGCTCTTCATTTCTCCAATATACAGCATAATGCCTAATATAAATTAATACATATTAAATTAACATTCATCTAGCTAGCTTTATAATTGATCAGAAGAGCACCCTCTGGAGTTATTTTCAAAGTTGTATTGACACATCTGCATCTCCTTGCCCATATCACTGAGTAACCAGTGATGCTTCATTTTAGTCCAGATGACCAAAGAGAGAACAAATCCTGTGGAAATGAAAGTAAAAAAAAAAAACCTCACATGTGGGAAATGAAGTTTGTGACTTTGACTAATTAACATCCCATTCTAGCCATCTAAGCTAACATAGCTCTTTCACAGTGTTATCTCTGAAGTACTTTACTATTTCTTGCTACATGGTAAAACAAATTGTTATTATTTAATATTTGGCCAAGCATTATAAATTAATAATAGGTGAGTACCTATTCAGAACATCCAAATGACAGAGAAATCAAGATTGATATAATTAAATTCTTAAGGTAGAATGGTTCCACATGGCTCCCTAGAAAAGGATAATATATATTTAATTGCCAAGATTAATTATTTTTAAATGGTCTAAAAGTTCTATGATACTTACAATCTACTCCCCTTTTTCTGCCATTATTGATGTAGAAGCATAGAAGATTCACAAAGGATTGAGGGTTATTTTATATTTGCATTTAGTCCTTGAGATTCCATAACTAACAATTTCACTAACAAATAGCCAGCCTACTGGGAATGAGCACTTCAGCATTTTATTAGGCTACCTCTTATAGCACAGACATAGCCTATGGCTGGAAGCATACTTGAAGAACTTCTAGCATCAGAAACACTGTTCAAGTTTATATTCCACTGACATTGTCATAAGGAAAAAAAAAAACCTCTGGAGTAGAGAGCAGCTATATGGCTCAGTAGACTGAGAGTTATGCCAAGAGATCAGAAATCTTGAGTTCAAATCTGGCCTTACACACTTCCTAGCTGTGTGACCCTGGGCAAGTCACTTAACCCCCATTCCCTAACCCTTACCACTCTTCTGCCTTAGAATCAGCATTTCATACTGATTCTAAGATGGAAGATGAGAGTTTAAAAAAAAGAAAGAACTATGGTTACCTATGTGTTGTGTTGAAGAATCAATTAGTACCATGAGGAGGTCTATAAACACATAAGGGTTTTATTCTTATACATGCAATCCCAAAAGTTTCAATTCAGGTTTAAACTTTAATGTCTTAAAAGCTTTCAGCCTTAATAGCTTAAAACTGCACCAAGACTTTTGAATCATACTTCATGCCATGACTTTTTTTAAGAGGGAGTGTAAAAAAGCTGGATGGTCATTATAAGGAACAAACACAGACCCCCTTCTCCAAGTGAAGTTTGTTGCATTCTAATAGAAAATAGCCAGTCATCCATATGTCCACCATTTCCATTATCTGTGTAAAGTTGGGTGAAGAACTTAAAACAACATAGATCAAAGTCATTAACACATTGCAGGAAAGAAAAAAAAATGGAAATATGTCACACAACAAAAATAAATCCAAACTGACCTCTTTAAACAAGCTAGTCATGCTAAAAATGGGAAACAGATAAAAAATTACATTAAAACAAAGTGTTGCCATGTCCAAAGGCAATTTAAGCGGTATAAATCATTTGCCACACTAGGAAAATCAAAATAGACTGAAAACAAACTCCTTGAATGTTTGATCAGCTTGACAATCAAAAAAATATAATAGCCAATGGCAATACCAATTCATAATATAAATTAATCTACTCTTAAAAAAGAAGAAAATAGAAAATTTTTAATAATATAACCTCATAAGGCAATGAGAAGCAATAAAGGGAAAATGACATTTTCAGAAAACTTGGCAAGAGACCAAACTAAGGCAAATTATTTTGAAGACTTTTATAGATGGAACTGAAAGAGCAATAAGAAACAGAAAAATGAATTAATAGGTTAAAAATTCTAAAATGAATTATCTCATTCTTTAATGACAGTGGAGTCATCACATTTGGACTTTAATCACATAGGCCCCAATGTGCTATATCAATTAATTGATCAATATTTTTTGTTTCTATTCTATCCCTGATCTTGTGCTAAGGATCTGTGTTGCAAAGAGCTTATATTTTTTTGGGGAGAAAAATATAGATTGTAAAGAGAGAATAAATAATTGAGGAGATCATAAAGGTCTTCATGCATATGTTTGTGCCTTAAGAGTTTTGAAGGAAAACATGTTTTCTTTGAGGCAGAAGTGAAAAGAGAGTATTTCCTCAGACATTATGGAGAGGTGCAGTTGATTAGTCAATTTCAAGACTTGGAGATAAGAAACAGGATTTCATATGTGAAGTACAGAGCATGCAAATTTGGATGGTTATTTGTATTTTGAAATATAAATGGTGGAAAAGAAAACAAAGATAGAAAGAAACCACATATATAAAGCAAGACAAAAGTGAAAGAGAATTTTCTTTTTAGGTAGAGTTAAGTGACTTTCCCAGCTTTTGTCTGAGGATAAATTTGAACTCAGAAAAAGGAGTCTTCCTGAAAGTTGTCCTACACTGTATCTACTTAGCTGTCCCTGAAGGAGACAATTTTGAGGATATTGGTAGATTAATTCCCATAATTGGTAGATTGGTAATTAATTCCTCCCAAATTTAAAAGAAAATATTTTGCCAGATACTTTTTAAAAATTCTAGACTTTATTAAATACCTGTCCTATACCTGAAATAAATCAGACTTCATCATTAACAACAAAAATAACAATACAAACTAACTAATAGAATTACTTTCCCAGTCATACAAAATCTTTGTGTGAGCACACCAAATAAATCTTTGACAATGGTATTGGGTTGATAAAAACAAATTTTTCAAAAGGATATTCAACTGGAAGCCACATCTATGCAGAGATATAATTGATTGAATCATGTCAAAAATACTAGATGGATGCCACTTATATAACCAGCAGGTGTCACTCTGCATTAGATCTTGGATGAGAATTATTTGGCCCCTCCTTTCTAAGAGTAAAAGGACCTAATTATTTCCAGACCTTGGATATCGCATCATATTGGACAAGCTTTGGGGAAGGCCTTGTTTTAGGTCATCACCCTTTCTTCATTTCTCCTCCCCCTCTCCTCCCTTACATGTTGGAAAATAGAGGGAAGGCAATAGAGTTACCCTACCATGAATTTAAGCAAAATGGCCTGTTGTAGACCAGAAGCTCAATTTAGTAGAGTGGTGAATTGACCAGAATCCACCTAGATTCTGTTCTTTAAAAAATTAAAGAGTTTAAAAATTGAAAGTATTTTTAAAAATCATGAAACCTTAAAACTCTAGTTATGAGGCCACAGATGAAGATCCCCGATCTGTTACGTTCTATATATTTAAATAATCAT
This sequence comes from Monodelphis domestica, assembly GCF_027887165.1. Taxonomy (NCBI): domain Eukaryota; kingdom Metazoa; phylum Chordata; class Mammalia; order Didelphimorphia; family Didelphidae; genus Monodelphis; species Monodelphis domestica. The sequence goes on along the minus strand of NC_077228.1, from coordinate 218,271,300 downwards.
TGGCCTCTCTATATCCATACTCTATTCACAAAGATATGTATCCACAAAACAGTGAAAATAATTTTATATTTATCTACCAGAAAGTCAGCTTTGGACCTAATGAAAACAGAAAGTTTAAATATAATTCTAAAGAATGACAACAACAAAAAAAAACTGGATCTGGTACTCAAAGAAATAGAGACCCAGAGAGTGAAACAGAGACAGAGAGAGAGAGAAAAAAAGTGAGACACAGGGACAAGGAGGTTGAGGATTAAAACATCACCATTGTCTATATCAGCAGAGTCAGCAAGTGTTTAAATCATGCTACCTGCAAGGCTGTGTTTAGCCCTGTCCTGTTGTTAGGCTACCAATAGGTGATACTATTACATTCACTGCTGCTGCAGCTTAGTTACTCATTGCTAAAGCTCGTTCTGTAAGTTCCATCTTACTCGTTCTTTGTCTCCCTATCTCTCTTTAGAGCAATTTAAAATTTCCCACTATGGCAGAAGTCTGACCTCCAATGAAACAGCTGCGATCACTCTCCAGTGCCTCCCAAGGCTGTCATAGCTACAAATGGGACAGTCTTTAAGTGAACTTCTTTCTGCCTGCAAAAAGACTTCGTACTTTCAGGGCTGCAATAATGAATAGATGTAGTATGATTTCAGGGGTTCCAGGGTTACACTTCTTTTTTGTTAAGTTTTTTTTTTAATAATTTGTTTCTTTAGAGCAAAACTATGTCTTTCCCACGCTGTCTCCAATTTGATTTACGGTGAAAGTTAAAAAAATATATATACATATATATATATATATATATATAAAAGATGGCTTGAAAAATGTAATAGTAAAGATATTAATTTTATTGTTGTGTTTTGAGTATTAGTATCAAGTGAATTATAATATAAAACATGTCATCCAAAGAATTTTGATGTTCTGAAGAGCAGATAACACACAATCCATATAGAAGAGGGAATCTCAATGGATAGTAAGGTCTTCCAGAAGCTTTGTTTTCCAAATGATATTGTAGTGATTTCTTCAAATTCACAAAAAATTATAGTTTCCTAAACAAGATCCACAAATCACCCCCAAAAAAAGCGAGGTTAACTATTCACATGGGGAAAAATAAGTGTCATTTGCCTAGACTATGCTATGCACTTAGATAAACAATATATAGAGTTGGTCCATTGTTGCCCTCCGAGTAGAATGTAAGCCTCTTGAGGGCAAGAACAGGCTTATTTTCATATTTTTATCTCTATCCCCTAGCAAAATTCTTGACATGACATTAATAGTTGCTTAATGAATGTTTCTTCATTGCTAGTATGAAAACATTAGATAAAAGACTTTGAGTTTTCAATTTTTTTCAACTGATTCTCGAATCTTATTCTAAATTCTTAATTTTTTTTTGGATGAATGATTTTTTTAAATCAGTGAGACTGGGGCATCTGGATAGCTCTGTGGATTGAGAGGCAGGACCAGAGATGGGAGATTCTGGGTTCAAATCTGGTCTTAGATACTTCCTAGTTGTGTGACCCAGTGCAAGTCACTTAACCCCCATTGCCTAGCCCTTACCAGTCTTCTGCCTTCGGTTCTAAGATGAAAGGTAAGGGTTTAAAAAAAAATCAATGAGACTAAGAAAAATTTCCACTGAATCAAGGACAACTATATAAATACATGGTAGGCTACATATAAAATTCAAAAACAAATTTGACCTTGTCAAAAGCATTCATGTATCAATTGTTTTAAAATCAGCACTAACTCTAACACATAGGCTAGTGACATAGGTGGGACCAGTATAATTTTTAAAGATAAATTAAGACAGAAAACCTGATGTTTTCTTTAAAGATATTAATTATGACTTTTCTCTTCTTGATACCAAAGCTTGATTTCACTATCTTCTTGATTGTTATAACTCTAAGATGCTTTCTAATTCTAATATTCTCTAACTCTATTTTGCTGGATCACCATCTATGTCATGTCTGATAACTGTGGGTTTGACCCAAGGCTCTCTTCTGAGCATTTGGGTTTTTTTTCCATATCTTCTTTTTTTTTAATTCCTGCTCTTAAGTCTCTCACTTTAATAGGTAGTAGAGTCAAGATATCAGACTACAGGCCTGACCCCAGCTGAACTCTCCCAGTATTACCCTCCAAATAATTTTAAAATAATGCTTCAAATTAATTTTTCATGCAGCAGAGCCAAAAAAAAAAATCAGAGAGAAACAATTATCTTGCCTAAGAGAACTCAGGACATCTGCAAGAGAGATCTGTAACATTGGGGTAGGCATAGTCCAACAGCACCATCAGTGAACATTGAAGGAAGTAGCAACAGTAGCAGTAGCAGCATTGGGAGCTCTCAGTCCAGACATGTAAAGAGGTTGGACAATTGGCATTGGGTGCAGCCAGCAAGGATTGCCAATTCTGAGTCACAGTTCCAGTGTGAAGGGGAGAGCTTCTGACTGGTCACAAGGGAGCAAGGGCCTTGATCACAGTTCTGGGAACAATAGAAGCACTAGTTCTTGTAGCTACAGAGAAATGGGGGCCTGTAGGGGAAAGGCCAGAGCACAGACCAGAAGAGCAGTAACCATACTACTGTCAGGATAATATCAACTTAGAGGTGCCAAACCTTACAGAACTCCAGAACTTGCTCTGAAAACAGTGGAACAGAAAGGCCTGAAGCTTGGTACAGTGTCTTCCTATCCCCTGGTAAGCAGAGCCCAACTTTAATATGAAGTTCAAAGTGAAGAAATTAACTGGAAAAATAAATAATCAATCAACAAAATTAGAACTTGATAGTAAAAATCTACTACTATGGTGGGAGGGGAGATCAAGACATAAACTCAGATGAAGGCAATGATGTGAAAAGAGCTAAAAGCAAAATCTTAAAGAAACATGCTAATTAGATTGAAGGCCAGCAGGAAATCCTGGAAGAGAGAAAAAAATAGAAGGAAGGAAGAAAGGAAGAGAGTAGAAACAGAAAAAAATTGGTAAAAGAAATTAAAATAATGCAAGAAAGTTTTAAAAAGAGAACTAGCAGTTTGGTAAAAATAGCCACAAAAATACTTAAGAAAATAACATCTTAAAAAACTGGCCTAATGGTAAAAAAAAAGAACAAAATTTTATAAAATTTTATATAAATTTTAATATAATATATATATATATAAATTTAAATATACAATTTTTATAAAAGAGCAAAAGAATTTATAAAAAAGTATATTTAGTCAAATGGAACACAGGTTACAAATAAATACTCACTGAAGAAAACAATTCTTAAATTAGGCAAGTGAAACCTAATAACTCCACAGTACATCAAAAAACAATGAAATAAAGTAAAAAAGAATGGGAAAAATGAAGAAAATGAAATATATCTTTGGAAAAACAACTAATCTGGGAAATAGATCAAGGAGATATCATATGAGAATTATTAGACTAAGGGAATGTCCATCAATTGAGAATTGGTTAAAGAAATTGTGGTATATGATTGTGATGAAATACTACTGTGCCATAAGAAACAGTTGGTAGGCCAATTTTGGAAAGAACTGCACAAGATAATGAACAGTGAAATAAGTAGACTCAAGATAACATTTTACATTACTACAGAATTAATACTAGAAGAATAAATTGTGAATGTTGCCTCCAGAAAATGAACTGAAAGGAGAAAACATAGAAGATTTAATTTATATAGGAATGTGTTGGTCTCCTGGATAACACCATCTATACAATGTAGGGAAAATGAAGAGGGCCTGGGACACTTGTAGATGTGATTTTTTTATGTATATATGAAGACAATTAAGCTAAACATATTAGAGATTTGTGATTTCATTAATGTACAATCTTCTTTTTGTTCACATATGGCAATGCTTATTTTATTTGATTTCATAAAATTTGGAATTAAAAAAAAAAAGAATTATTGGACTACCCAGAAGCCATTGTCAGAAAAAAAAAAAAGCTTAGACATTCTATTTCAAGAAATTGCCCTGAAGGGTAAAAGAGACATTGACAATAGAAATAGAAAATATCCAATAGAATTTAAAACTATCCATTGATCAATTCCTAAAGGAGGTCTCAAAATGAAAACTCCTAGGTTAAGGAGAAAATATTATTAGCAGACATGAAAAAAAATCAAATATCAGGATTACACAATGTCCAGCAACTTCTCCTTTAAAGAGTGGAGGGCTTGGAAGGTGATAATCAAGAAGGCAAATGAGATAACAATCAAGAATAATTTACCTGACAAAACTGAATATAAGTCTCCAATAGGGAGAAATTAAAATAGAGGACTTCCAAACATTCCTGATGAAAAGATAAGAAATAATTAGAAAATCTGACATTCAAACTAAAGATTCAAGCAAATCATAAAAGATAAACATAAAGCAATATCAGAAGACTCAATGAATTTAAACATTTTTATATTCTTGCCTGAGAAGATGAGGCATGTAACTCCTATGAACTTTATCATTATTAGGACAATTAGAAGGAATGTAGATAGAGGGCACAAGTAAGACTTGATTATGTTGTGATTATCTCAGGCAAAAGATATAAAGAGGGATATACTATGGGAAGGGAGAAGAGAGAGGTAGGATGATAAAAAAGTTTTCTCCAATAAAAGAGGTGTTAAAGGAAGAACTATAGTGAAAGGGAAAAGGAGTGTTGGTGAGAATGCTTGAACATCACTTCATCAGAATTGATTCAAAGAGTAAAGAATATATAGGGAAAAATACAATAGTCTAATATGGCTGGATTATAAAGATTATAAAGGGAAATAATGTACAAGAAAACCAGAAAGGTAGTAAAAGGTAGCAAGAAACTAAGTTTGTACAACTTTACTTTTGAAACAGAGAACTCCAGGTCATTGTTCAGTCCTGTCCGACTCTGTACATTAGTTTAGGAAAAAACAAATTGGTGCCTGCATGAGAATAGAGTATGATTCTTTCCATGTAATGTATCCTCTACAGAGGCACCAAATTGATTTTTCCCAAACTATGTCATTCCTTAACCTCTACTCAGACAAGTCCAGATGTCTACTAGCTAGAGTTCTAAGGCAGCTAGATGGTACAGTGGATAGAATGTTGGACTTGTCATCAGGAAGATTCATCTTCATGAGTTCAGATCCAGCCTCAGATACTTAATTAGTTACATGAGTCTGAGCAAGTCACTTAATCCATTTGTCTTGGTTTCCTTGTCTATCAAATGAGCTAGAGGAGGAAATCACAAGCCAATCCAATATCTTTGCCAAGAAAACACCAAAATGAGGTCATGAAGAATTGGACAAGCCTGAACAACAATCTAGGATTCTCTATTTCAAACAAAGTTTCACATCTGAGAATTCATCTCCTTTCTCTGTGCCTCCACAATAGATATTATCCCTTAGTAGAATCTCTCCTCACCTCAACTTCTCATAATTTCTATGTTCTTTCAAGAATCATCTCCAAGGCTATCTCCTCCAGAAAGCATCTAGCGCTTCCCCTCTACGGTTACTTGGTATCTATGGGGTGTATGGGGTGATCAGGAAGGGGTAGTATCTCTGGTATGGAGGGCTTGTCGTGCCCTCCTAGGGCAGCTCTCCAGCCTCTGACCCCCACCTGACACTCGGCTCTCACTTGTGGCTCCCAGTAGCTGCTAGCATGTGGCAGCGGCCATACCCCGAACAACAGCTTCGACAGGCCGGCTAAACCTTGTGAGGGTAGCCATCGGGTCGTCGTGGACCCCTGGTGAACTAGGGCTTTGCTCACCCATCATGTGAAAACTGTTTCAGCGGAACAGACGGATGAAACCAATAAGAAGGTTCAACGGCTGAGATGGCGACGCAGCAAGGCACCGTGGAGTGCTTAGGGCGTGTTGGAGCACAAAGGACAACATGGCCATCCAATGCAGCTGAGGAAGTCTCCAGGTGTAACGACTTTTCGTGCCACTGGACCCAGGCTTCCAATGCCGAGAGAGTGGGACTGTCTCTGTGCATTGAGTTTTCCACTTAAATCTCCTTCACGCACAAGTGTCTTTGTGCACACTCATCTATCATAGATGAAAACACACAAAGACAATCATCATCCTCAGTTACCGAGAGACTACTACTATCAGGTATCACAGTATCAGGTACTGTGCTAAGAGCTTGGGATAGAGTTCATTAAAAGAAAGATAGTCTCTTCTTTCAAAGAATTTATTGTCTAAAGAGGAAGAAACACACAAAAGGGATGAGGAAAGGATATTATACCAACCCAGAGCAGGGACATTTTATTCTATGGAATTACAAACAGGCAGGGCAATATATGCCAAGTGAAGTAAGGTGCTAAGAATCCACTTTCCACCATCGATAAAGGAAGGCATTGGAAGGAATTTTGCTCTGTCTTCCAGCCCTCCTTTCAGAGGGGAGAGGAGGCTAAGGGAAGTAGTGTCAATCAAAGTTTAAATTACCTGCATAGTAATAGTATTGGAAGTGATGAGTTTAACCTGGGAGGGCATCTTTTTCTTCCCAGTAGAAAAAGGGCTTCCTTCCCAGGAAATTTTCTATGCCAGTGAAACAATAGGAATAATTTCTAAACCTATTTTTTTTTAAGTATGAATGTTGAGTAGGGAGGAGAATTATCAATTTGGTGACTTTAGGGAAAATAGAGGATTATCAATTTGACATCTATGGATTGGAGAGTGGAGAGATTATATTCATAACTAATTAAGAAATTATGAACCTATCATAATAATCCAAAATAAGAAGTATTGGGTAGCTCAGTGAATTGAGAGCCAGGCCTAGAGACTGGAGGACTTAGGTCCAAATCTGACCCTAGACCCTTTCTAGCTATTTGACCCTGGACAAGTCATTTAATTTCCATTGCCTAGCTCTTGCTGCTCTTTTTCCTTAGAACCAATAAATAACATTGTTTCCTAGGTGGAAGATAAGGGTTATTTAAAAAGAAAAAGAAGAAGAAGCAATGAGGGCTTGAACAAGATCTTTAAGATAGAAAAAGAACAGTTATGAAAAATTTGAGGAAACTAAATCAATAGGATTTGATATCTAATAGCATATGGGCAATAAAAAGAAAATTCAGTACTGACTCATAGATTGTGAACAGTCAACGATAGCCAAAAATCAATAAACATATATCAATTTATTAAGTGCGTCCCATGTGTCAGGTATTCTGCTAAGGACTGAAGGGGGAAAATACAAGTAAAAGCAAAGACAATCCTTGTCAAAAAACTTACAATCTAATGGAACCTGACTGACTAAAATGGTGGTGGTATACAGGTGTAAGAAAAGTTGGGGTAGTGCAGAATTTAGGAGTGATAATAAACTTAATATGATTATAAAGTCAATTGTTTTAACAGCTTCTTGAGGGTAAAGACTAAATTTGCATTTATATATCCATTACCTAGAAGAGTGGATTGCACAATTCTAAGCCTTTAATAAGTCCTTATGGAATGACTGATAGACAGGAGAGAGAGCTCTATGAGATCTTAAGAAAAAAATATAACTGTAAGGATCTAGTCACTAAAATGGCTTTTCCTGTGTCTCCATGTCTGTATTATTCTGTGTTGTGTGTCTTTGGGGAGATTTTATTGATAGTTTTATGCTATAAGATTTCTAATGTCTTTTAGAATCAGAGAACACTAGGTCTTTAGACCTGGGAAAGGGTGTGGTTCAGTCAGCTTGAACTGGTGGGAGACATAAATGTTAAATTTTCACCTTGAGGGAGGTTGGAAAATGCTACAAAAAAGGCATTGATTTAAAATATATCCCATTTACATTTATTATTATTATCATTATTATTATTATTATTATGGGAGTAAGTTGTTAAATACTCACCAGCACTCTTTTGCAACTGGGCAATGATGGCTATATCACAAAGTTAATGAGTTTCTTCCTTGACAACAGCTCCTTAGTCCTTCTTAATATGCTTGTGTATGACCTTTATAAAAGGTCATGGAAAAACCTAGAATTCAATTATCATTGTTCCTTAGAGGTCATTTATTATAATTTCTCACTCAATAAAGACAATCCCTTTCTGAATTAATACTAGAGACTATCACCTAGCCTCTACTTCCTGAGAAATCATTGTTTCATTAACTATCCCATTCCATTGTTGTATTTGTTTAATTTTTTGAAATCTTTTTAAAATCTGATTTCCATTATCTCCGTCATTTACTAGTCTTTTTTCAATGTGCCTCCAAAAAATAGATGTTGTTGTTCTTACTATTGTTTCTCTTGCTGTTATTGTTGCTCTTGTTGTTGCTGTTATTGTATCAGATTCTTTCTGACCCCATTTGGGGTTTTCTTCACAAAGATATTAGAGTGACACCATTTTCTTCTACAGTTTATTTTACAGATGAAGAAGCTGAGGCAATCAAGGTTAAGTGACTTGTTCAAGGTTACACTGCAGATAAGTGACTGAAGCTAGATTTGAACTCAGGAAGATTAGTCTTCCTTATTCCATGCACTTTCTACTGAACTACTGAGCTATTTAGTGGAGAGAGTAGTTAGTCTAAAGTCAGGAAGGCCCAAGTTCAAAAAGGAATGTACAGAATTATTTAAGAAAACATTCCAGATATTTTTAGATGAAAACTGATTAAAATGATCCTGCTTTTCCCCATTGTATCAATTCTAGTCTCTTTTAATGCAGATCAAGAATTTGGTCATTTTTTAGGAGCTATCTTCTGCTATGAAAGAAAGACAGGAAGGAAGGAAGGAAGGAAGGAAGGAAGGAAGGAAGGAAGGAAGGAAGGAAGGAAGGAAGGAAGGAAGGAAGGAAGGAAGGAAGGAAGGAAGGAAGGAAGAAAGGTAGGAAGGAAGGAAGGAAGGAAGGAAGGAAGGAAGGAAGGAAGGAAGGAAGGAAGGAAGGAAGGAAGGAAGGAAGGAAGGAAGGAAGGAAGGAAGGAAGGAAGGAAGGAAGGAGAGAGAGGAGAAGGAAGGGGAGAAGGAAGGGTTGTTATTACTACTCAAGTGAGTATGCAATCTTATTAATTCAGGAATTTTTGCCAATAAGGAAATACTGAGTCCATAATACTTGACTCTATCCGTATTCTCTTAAAAATTCACCAGAGATGTCAAACCATCACTACCACAGTCTCCATTATAGCTAGGTTTTATATGACCTTTATGTGTTATCACAGTTAATCCTTACTACAATATTGTAGAGAGTTATTATCCCTATTGTACCAATGGGATTATTGTTTGTGATTTCCCCATATTCACATAACCAGTTAGTTTCAGAGGGAAGATTCAAACTCAGTTCTCCCTGACTCCAAGTTGAACACTCTCTTCTGTTACCTACTTACCTGCCAACATGTTGGTTTTCCCTCAATTTCTTACAACATCTCAAAGTTATGATTACAACCTCTTTAACATGACTTTAATAATACTAAAGTTATATTTAAATGTATTATTAAAATTGGTGAGATCATTTTGAAGGTTTAATATGAATCAAAAATGAGATTATAACCAAACTGGGAAGTGGATGGGTCATTCATTTTAGGGGTAACCTGGACCCTAGCCAGAAGTCCTAACCTCCTAAAATTCTGTAAGGGAATCTGCTGTTAAATGTTTAACAAATGTTTTTCCATTACAGGATCAACTTGGCCATGGCATTTTAGAAAGCATAAAAGGATTAAATGCCTAATAATCTCTGCCATGTATTAGCTCACAAGATTGTTGTGAGAAGAAACAATATGACATAGGAGGGTGGAAGGAATGCCACACCTGGGGTCAGGAGACATGTGTACAAATTGCCCCTCAGACATATATGAGCACTCTAAATAAAGGCAAGTCATTCTTGGTCTACTCTGCTATAAAAAGGTATCATGCCATTCCAACTATAAAGGATCATGGTATCATGGATTTAGAGCTAGGAAAGAATTTGCAGGTCAAATCCAGGCTCCTAATTTTACAAATGAAGAGGCTAAGTCCCAGAAACGCAAAGTGATTTGTCCAAGGTTATACAGCTAGTATATCTGGGGTAGAAATGGAAGTCAGATCTAACTGACTCCAGATACAGCATTTTCTTCACTATACTCAGTTGCCTCTCATAAGATATTAGTGGCAAAATTGTTGTTAGGAAATTGCTTTAGCAACTCTATGTGTCGTATAAATGCAACTCATTTTTATAAAATGAGATTTTCAAATGAAAGCTCTTTGCAAACTAGTAAGTATATAAGATGTTATGTTCTCATTCTCAAAAACAACATATTGGGTGTGGGTCTATTTTTAAATTGATCCTGCTTAAGCTTTGGCATTATTTGGTTTAATAAATAAAAAATATGTAATAAAAAATACTTGAACCCCCCCCCCAAAGTATTTTTCCATTTATATGGAGAGTTAGAAACAGGAAACACTTCTAACTTTAATTTACACATAACATACTTAAAATTGCTTTGCATTTTTAGCATTTTCTCAGTCACTTTCTTAAGTCTATAGAATCAATCATACAATATATTAAACCTTAATTTTTAACATTTGCCGCTTTCTGAGGAATAAATATTCACATTTAAAACTCAAAAATCAGCTCCTACCAGCTGGGGCAAGGTAACCCTAACACACACAACTGTGAGTATGATCCATTTTTGTCTCTGTGAGTACAATATTCCTGAATGAGGCCCAAATGAGAAGCAAGTTTATATCTTATTACTGCATGACGATTATAAGATGACTTGTAGAACAATTCAAGAATAGCATAGATTGTAACTTCAAAGGTCAGTGAGTTATGTATTCTTGTTGTGAATGTCGGCCTATTGTCCCTTCCTTTCCCAGAGTCAGATGTTTGTCATGTATCCTGTAATTTGTTTTAAAATATTTTTGGAAAATTTAAACTGATTTCACATTTCAAACTGCCTTTCTTGATGTGTTTCTGAGAGAGAAAACTATTTTCAAAGGTAATGGAAATCATCCCAGTGTCCAAGGGTTCTGGTGAAGGGAAGAAGGCCATGTTGTAGTAATTGGTACCCTACCAAAAAGATTGTCATCATTTCCCCTCTTCAGTACTCTTCAGTGCCCCCTGCCTGTTTTCAGTCTTGAAGACATAAAAGGAACAGAGGAACTCACAGGAGAGCACTGAGCTATGTTGCTCTGTTAAGAATATCAGAATCTTTCTTTCCAGTATCACAAGTAGTACCACAAGTTATTAAAATGAAATAAAGACAGTGCTGAGTAGAGAAAACCTTCCTATGCCAGAGTTATAAAAAGTATAAAGAGAAGCACTTTGGGAGAAGGTGGGTGGTGAGTGACTTTCGAATTTAAGGGATGAAAACAGCAATAGAAATACTGAATTTTTCCCCCTTCTGGGAAGACAGGGAGCTAGTGACATGGAGATATAAAATCCTGATATATTTTATTTTTTAAACAGGGCAGCAACCAAATGGAGCTCCCCAAGGAGAGTCCCACTTCCCAGCTCTGGGCCTGTATCAGGAGCTCTGGCATTTCCTCTTCAGCAGGGAGAGTAGCCAGCACAACAATCCCTGCTGTGATTGGAAACGAAGTGCAGTAGTTAATTAAGGCTGCATCTTTTATTCTCCTGGGCAATTGAACCCAGCTTGAATGAGCCCCAGAGCCAGAACCTGGTGGGAATGTCTCTTGGGGTAGTGGGAGAATCCTGGCTCAGGGGCTGACTCATTAGTATGACAATAGCCCCCAGGATGCACTTGGCCTGATGTAATGCCCTGAGCTAGAGAGAAGAGATGAAAGCACTTGTTGCAGGAGCCTTGAGCATTTGCAGCTGATAGAGGGTATTTCAGTGCATGAAATTCCTTTTCTCTTTCTTTCTTTTTTCCTTTTTTGAAAAAGGATGTTTGCTAATTAGCAGAGCTCAGAAAACAATATACTATTTAGAATGCCAGATCCCCTATTTTTTTTTAAATCTTGTTTTTTTTTAAGTCTTGGTTTACTAGAAATATAGAATTCACTTTTATAGGTTGCATAAGGACATGGGATTTTTCTCTTTAAATAATTAATCAGCAAGATGAAACACATAAGTAGGAGAGGAAAGGCTTATCGAGTAGCATGTCTCAACTACTGATTCTCCCACCAATGCTTCCATCCAATGCACTTCCCTTTGAAACACTGAGCTGACTACTGGCTGTATCTTATGATTTTACCATATATAAAGCAGTGCAAAATATTTTAGAAAAGATAGACCGGCATATTCATAAAAATCATATAGTCTTATTTAAAGCTAGAATAACTTAATTACTGAAGTTGTAAAAGGATTATCTAAAGTGGCCTTGGAATCATAGAATTCCAGAAGAGTAAAAACCTTGAAGATAATAAATCCAGCAGTCCTTAATCTTTTTAATATCATGGACACATATTGCAGTCTTGAGAAACCTGAGAATCTCTTCTCAAAGAATGTTTTTTTTTAATGCATAATGTAAAATGTGTAAGATTACAAAGGAAAATAATTTAATGAAATTTAATTTTTTATGGTTTGTGGATTAATTCTAGTCCAATCTCTTTATTTTCACATGCAGAAACTGAGGCCCAGAGAAATGAAATGAATGGCCAAGGTCAAATTGTGATATTATCCTAGGTATCCTAATCTCTAATTCAGTGCTCTTGCTACATTTTCAATGCAAAGTGTATTATGGAAATAAAAATAACAGAAAGAACAACTGAGTTGGGAGTTGAAATGCTTAAGATTAAATTCCTCAATAAATGAAGGCTTGAGGGCAGCTAGGTAGCCCAATAGATTGAAAGCCAGGCCTATAGGCAGGAGGTCCTGGATTCAAATGTGATGATGTGACCTTAGACAAGTCAAATAACTCCCATTACTTTGCCCTTATAGCCCTTCTGCTTATTTAAGCAATATAGATTCTAAAACAGAAGTTTAAAAGAATAAAATAAATGAAAGTCCTATTTTTATGTAGCAAAGATTGATATTCAGATAGGAATACACTTCAAGCATATTCAGTATCTAGGCTGTGCTCAAGGCTTCTGGGCTAGAACATGTCATCCTTGGGCACCAGGAAATTCATCTGTCATGTGCAAAGGTAGCAGTAGATTAGCTCTAAAATCCCTTATAATTCTTGGAATTCATAGGATTTAGAGTTGGAAGGGATTTTAAAGGTTAACTAGTCGAACCCCTTTGTTTGACCTACAAGCAAACTGAGATGAACTAAATGATCTGTCCAAAGCTACCAAGAAAATAACCAGTTTTTGAAATTAGGTCCTTTAAAACCAAATTGCCTTTTTTCCTCCTTCCTTTATCAGGTAACATACAAACTGAATCTTGTAGGAATAAAAATAATTCTGACATTTAATTGATGAAAGAATATTTTGCAGGTATGGGGTAAGAGTCTTTCCTCCAAACTTTATTGATTATGAATTCTCAAAGAGTACAGAAAGTATTTGGATCACTTTTGGTTCATAAAATAATGAATATAGCAGGTTGGTTACTTTCTCCAAACCCTTTGAACCTTCCAAAATCCTTACAAAAGGGATTATAGTTAAGTCCACAAAAGAAAGACAGAAACCTAACAAAGTAAAATCTTCATGAATTGAACCTGAAAATATCAACATTTATTAGAGTGCTTACCAATGTCCCTCTCCCATCAGCTACCATGTAGCTAGCAGTAATACAAGTTAACTCAAAAGCTTATATAATGGTCCTAAAAAGGACCTCCACTATTGCATTGGTTCTGCTCAAACACCTTCTCTTCCACCATGGCAAATATTTATCCTATCCAATGATGTGAAACAGAAGTGGAGAAGGAAGAAGGAAAGTTGAAAATGGTCAGCCCTTGACTAAGGACCAGATCTGGGTTAGGGCCTGGCCAGAGATATAGTGATTCTCTCAAAACTGCTCACAGTCCCTAACTCCATAAGAAGCCCAGACAGCTAATGGACATGCAATTAATTCATTCCAACCCCCAAAAAAACACATGAATTTTTTGTTTCATATGCTTTTAAATACAAAACTGCAGAGAGGCAGAGTCAAGATGGCAGCATAGAGGTAGCGAACGTTCAGACCTCTGAAAACCCTTCCTTACTGATTTCAAACAAAATGCTCCTAGAGGACTGAAAATCAAACCTTACAACATGACAGAGCCAAAGAACCCTCCTGCTGGAATCAACTTAAAAGGGACTCTGCTAGAATCCAGATAGAAAAGTCCAAATCTTTGACTCTGGTCTTAAGAGGTTCCTGAACTCCTTCTCCTACCAAGGGTGGTAGCTAATAGAAAAGGCAAAGTCTGAAGATAAGTTTGAGTCTGGCTTGGACAATCCTCTCCTCCCACTGAAACCATTGTCTTTTAGGGACTTCTTCCCAGCTAACAGAAGTCCAAATCCCTAGGTTACAACTTGGTCTGCTATTTAATAGACAACCCACAGGGTAGGACCAAGTTTCCTCAACAAATCCAACCATACTTTCTTTGTAAAGTCACTCCAATTCATCCAGTGGCACTTAAAAGTATCTAAATTGATCAATGAATTTTCCATGATTAATCTAAAGCCTATGCTTGATTGATTCAATAGTGGAATATTCTTGCCTTGCTAAAATGAGAGGATGCAACATCTAGGCAATTACTTTAAGTGGGATGATTAACTTCATGGATCCCTAGCCTTCTAGGCATTCATCATAGAATCTCAGTCAAAAGAGACACTCTCAGAAAGAAGTATTCAAGATTATTTGGTCTAAACTCCTTGTTTTATAGACAAGAAGCCTGGGATACAAAGAGGTAAAATGATTTACCAAGGGTTGTTTTTCAACATGCCTGACTCTTTCAAATCCCATTTGAGGTTTTCTTGGCAAAGATACTGGAGTGGTTTGCCATTTCCTTCTCCAGCTCATTTTAAAGATGAGTGAAGTGAGGCAAAAAGGGCTATGTGACTTTCCCAGGGTAATACATACAGCTAATCAGTGTCTGGGGTCAGATTTGAATTCAGGTCTTTCTAATTTCAGGCCCAGCACTCTATCCACTACATCACCTAGCTGTCTTATCTAGGAATACCTACTTAGTTAAAGGCAGATCTGAGATTTAAACCTAATCTTGGAACTTTAGAAGCCCTCAAATCTAATCCATTTCTGAGCAAGAATTCCATCACAAAATCTCTCCCAACAAATAGTTTAAAGTCTTCACACATGGAGGAACTCCTGACTCCTTAAACCTATTATTTTTTATATAGCTCCAATTATTACAGTTTTTTGTTTCATTTTTTCCCCAAATAATCCCTAATTCTACCTTTTAGTTCAATCAATGACTCTCCCATGTGACACCCTTATATTGAGGGATATGTTGGTAAATGTCCAACAAGTAGCTATTCCTCACCTCACTCCACCCCACAAAAAAAGTATGTTTGACACACATTTAAATTTAATCTGCATGATTGTCATTTTCTTCATGGACTTTGTTAAGCCTAGACCAAAGATCAGCAAACCGATGTATGCAGGCCAAATTTGGCAATCTTAACTTGCAGGTTATAGAAATGAATTAGATGCTGGCCATAATTTGCCCAACCTGTTGTCTAGACAGTCCACAAAGAAATAAATCAAGTCCTGATATATAGTATTTGGGATCATCCTGAAGATTTAGCAATTGGTTCTTTAGAGCTGTTTAAATCAGGTTCCAGCACACTCCTGCTTATGTCCCTATGAGTCTTCTTCATTCCAGGCTCAAAATCAACTCATTTTCTTCAACTAGCTTTATGGCAAGAGTCAAAAGTCCTGAATCTCTAATGCTACAGGTAGAAGACATGAGACAATTGGTACATAGAAGAGTGATTACCCAACACCGGAGAAGTCCTGGTCTTTTCAAATAAGTAGACTTGTACCAAAATATTTATAGCTGAGCTCTTTGTGGTGGCAAAAAATTGAAAAATGAGGGCATGTCCTCCTATTGGGGAATGGCTGAACAAATTGTGGTATCTGTTGGTGATGGAATACTATTGTGCTCAAAGGAATAATGAACTGGTGGAATTCCATGGGAATTGAAATGATCTCCAGGAATTGATGCAGATGCATACACAGAGACTGATATACTGTGGCACAATCAAATGTAATGGACTTCTCTACTAGCAGAAAAGCAATGATCTAGGACAATTTGGAGGGACTTATGAGAAAGAACACTATCTACATTCAGAGGAAGAACTGTGGGAATAGAAACACAGAAGAAAAATAACTGCTTGATCACAAGGTTCGATGGGGATTAGATTGGGGATGTAGACTCTAAATGATCACCATAGTGCAAATATCGATGGTTTTAAAATGGATCTTGATCAATGACACATGTAAAACCCAGAGGAATTGTGCATCAGCTATGGGAGGAGGGTTGAGGGAGGGCAGAGAAAGAACATGAATCTTGTAACCATGGCAAAATATTCTAAATTAATTAATTAAATATTTTTTAAAAAACAACAAAAATACAAAAATGCACTTTATAAATAATAAATATATTTATAGATAATAAGATATAATGTAAAGAAATAAACTTGCTTATGAAATGTTATTTACCTTCAAGGTCAGGAGACCCAGAACATCTCAAGAAAGGGGAAGAGACAACTTTGTGGTTGTACAGATCAGCAAAAAGGAAGAACCCATAAAATGAATATAGTTGTACCCTGAAACATGAGCACCTTAAGTCATGAGCAATTTGAGATATGAGTCATCATGATCAAGATTGTTTGCTGTAAGTCACAAGAGGATACTTGAATCACAACCTTCTGCCACCCTCCACTAGATAACCTGTATAACATTCTGTTTAAAAATTACACAAGACTATCTCATTTAATTAAGTGTTTATCTGGCCATACAAACATCTGTATTGAATTGCCTTTGCTTTCTTTTTTTTGTCTTTATTATCAGTTTTTTTGGCAAATTTCTTAACTTTTAACCATGGGTCCTTATGATGGAGAAATTGAAGAAGTTACAGCAGCAGCAGCATATGGAGGTTTTGCAGGAAATTAGTGGAGATGAGCCTGAGGTGGATAAGGTAATCAGTATAAGCAAAGTTAAGGAAATGTGGAGGATTTGGGAAAAAATTAAACAGCTCATTGAAAAGACATACTCAGGTAGAGTTGAAACAGGTCATATGTTGGAGCTGTGTAATGATACTTGTTTCACACATTATAATGTGTAGAGAATAAGTTATGTTAAGTGATAGTGCCCAAAATGAAAACCTCCATCAGCATTTTCTCCTGACCTTGAAGGTAAATAACATTTCATAAGCAAGTTTATTTCTTTACATTATATCTTATTATCTATAACTATATTTCTTTGTTATTTATAAAGCACATTTTTGTATTTAAAAGCATGTGAAACAAAAAAATTCATGTGGCTTTTTGGGGGGTTGGAATGGATTAATTGAATGTCCATTAATTTAAATAGGGAAATTCAATTTGACACATGAGCAAATTGAGTTAAGAGCTTGGCCATGGAATGAATTAAACTCGTGTGTCAAGGTACCATTGTAATGGGAATTTCTTTAAAGGCTGAAACACAAAGAATATTGAGGAAAAACTCAATAAAATCCCAGTAAAAAGTAAATAAAGTAACAGAAAAGAAAGTAGTAGAATAAACTAGAAAGCAGAAACATATACTACTACACTGTATATGAAAACCATACTTGAAACATAAAGATCCAAACAAAATTAACCTGAAGGGTTGGTGTAGAATCAATTTTTTATTAAATGCTTACTGTGTGCTAGGCATTATGCTAAACTTGTATTTGGATACAGGTACAAACAAAAAGCAAGATAGTCAGTGCCCTCAAGGAGCTCACTTCTAATCAGAAACACAATTCATATAAAAATGAATTTAAAGGGGTGGAGAAGATATTGGAGTCTAAAAAGTAATATGAAAAGAAGAAGAAAAAGAAGACTACAAATTCAGATCTCAACTATTCTTTAAACATCCATATATAAATGATTGAAAATGTGCACTAAGCTACAGTATCATAGAAAAAGCTATTGCCTAGACATAGTATTAATTTAGAAACATCTTTTTCTCAAAATTAAATTATCTTTTCATTATTAATTTTAAAATAAACATTTTAATATATAAGGAAAAATAAATTGCATTATATATCAAATTATAAACTTCTATTTTGTGTAACTTCATTTTTGTTTTTAAGTTTAAATTTTTACATTCCTTTTTATTATGTAGAAATTGACAATCATCATTAAGTTTATTTCCTGTTCAAATAATGGGAAAAAAAGACATTTATAAAACTAAGCATTACTTATTGCCTGTAGTTTGTTTTCTTATGTATTTCAAATTTAGCATAGTAATTCCAATTTTTACCCTACTTCTATATCCTAGTCTTAATGTCCTATTCTCTTACATGTATATTTTTAGAATTCATTGATACTTTTTTCTATAAAAAAAAAGAAAGTGGTATATAAACACTACTCTACACACCTCCCACTCCCTCACCAAATGTTCTTCTTTATATAATTCTTGTGTAACAAATGAATATAATCATATAAAAGAACCCCACACAGTGGTCATTTCTGAAAATGCTCTTTGCCAATATGTAAGAAGCAGAAAGAATCATCAGACTTCTGGAGTAGTAGTTAGATATAATATTGATAATTGATCTTAAGACTTTCATAGCTGTTTATCTTGACAATTCCGTAGCCATTGTAGAATTTGTTCTCCTAGTTCTATTGATTTCACTCAGAATCCATTCAAATATATCCTCTCATTTTTCTCTAAATTTATCTCTGATAATTTTGTCACATTAATAATGAGATTTATTCCTAATGCTGAATTATTTTAATTTCTAAATTTCTAAAAAAAATCTTTCTAATAGGGCTTAGTAACTTTTTTTAAAGCCCCTTTCCCTCATTCCTTTATTCTAACAGACCAAAGAGTTCCGTCATATTCCATGTCCCAAAAGCACATCTAAAATTGGGAAAACTAAGAGTAAGAATCTAAGATTCTAAGATTCATCTTTTACAGCAGACAAATCTGGTTCTAGCTAAATATGTCTTGGGGGTAGCAGGGAAGGTCACTCTTAACCAGTCATAACTTGATTTCTTCATCCAGATATTAGAATCCTATGATCAGGCATGTTATTCTACCATCTTCATGAGAAGGATCAGGGAAATACTGGAGAATGTAAGACCAACTGCTTATTAGATATCCACCTCTTAAAGATATCTTGGGGAGGGCTGAATAATGAGCTTTCAGAATTGTATTGAATGAACCCTCAAGATGCTGAATTAATTTTTCTTTGATTATTATGAGAGATCAATGACCAATTGATTCATTGGTTGTTGCTAGCCTTATCAATAAATTAATTTTCTTACCTGAAAGCCAAACTTCAAATTTTTTATCGCCATAATACCAACCCATTATATTCATGTACAATGATGTGTTCAGTTATTCCCCAATGGATAGACTCTTGCTTTGTTTCCAGTTCTTTGTTCCATTCCCATCTCTTTCTACTATGAATCTTCAAGCATTTGTTGACTTTATCCCTTTGCTGCCTCCATGACAAGCCTTGCCTTGAACTTCAGGCCTTCTAGAGGGTCCCAGGCTATCTATCTCTCCTTGATCCCTTGGTGCAATCATTAAATAGTAGTGATTATGTGGTTTTCGTTTTCTTGGAGGACATTTTCTTCTTTCTTTCTCCTTGAACACTCCCCTTTGAGAGTCTAGTTTTGTCTACTTCTGTGGCTTCAATGAGATAATGGAAGTTGGGATACCTCTAGACTTATTGAAGGACTTCAAGTGTTCTTGCACTATTCAGAGTTCATCTGCTTGTCTCTATACAGTTATCTACCTGGACCTGGCTTTGTCTCTACTTCCCTGGTAGGTCATGACCAAAATCATACTGGCCTCAAGCTCTAATTAATTTCTACCCACTAGATTCGAGGTTGCCCATATTGTCTTTGGCCAGAGGGGTTCACAGTTATACTTAGGTAGTAACATTATTTTTCCGTTCTAATTAGCATGAATTAATGAATTACTTTGTTTTCTCTTTAGTTTGTTGATAATTTCTTTATCTGGTAACCTTTTATATCTTTTCAAGGGAATTTTTTGGGCTAGAACTCTGTTGAGCCATAAAAATGAAGAACAACATTTTCAATAGGTTTCCACATACCAAATTTTCTAAATTTCAAAAATACACAAAATGGAAAGATTTCAAAATATAGTGGCCTTAGGAAAGCAATTAAATGAGGTATAGATCATCTCCACCATCTAGCTTGCTACTATGGTTGTTTTCAATGAGCCCTATAAACTTATGTCCCATTACAAAAAAGCAGTTGCTTTATATATCCATGTAATAATCTACAGAACAAGAAATATATATAGTATGTGCATTTTTAAATAACAATATAGCAACTAATAGGGGGCATCTGGGTAGCTCAGTGGATTGAGAGCCAGTCCTAGAGATGGGAGGTCCTAGGTTCAAATCTGACCTTAGACACTTCCCAGCTGTGTGACCCTGGGCAAGTCACTTGACCCCCATTGCCTAGCCCTTACCACTCTTCTGCCTTGGAGCCAATACACAGTATTGACTCCAAGACAGAAGGTAAGGGTTTAAAAAAAAAAAAGCAACTTATGCCAGAACCTTTTCTATATCTTAGGCTTTATAAAGTATGTTAGTAATAACAACTCTATAAGATTATCAGTACAGATACTCTTATTCCCATATTGCAGTGAAGGAAAATCAGAAATGAAATTACTTGTTCAATGGCACACAGTTAGGAAGTATGGGAGCTAGAACCTGAACTTATCTTTTTTTTTTGATACTTAGTTTAAAAACATAGTACAGTTCATATAGTAATATGAGGTTATGAAATGCCAAAATTAGAGCACTGTCACTACACATGGCTAGATTACCTGCAGTTAGGCACAGGACCCAGGAAAATCCAGTCTCCTTCTTTTGCTCTTCTTCTGGTCATTTTTTACTTCAACAAAGATTCTAATCATAACATCCAACAGACAACTATAATTGAACCCAGTAAGGGACAGGGGTAATGAAAAGGTCCTTGTTATTATCATTATTTAAAAACAAGATAATTAAAGTTGGTTTTTTATTTTGTTTTATTTTGCTTTGTTTTGTTTTGTGTGACTGAGTCTAAAGTTGATAAGAAGAGAAGAAGGGTCCAAAGATCAATGGCTTTTCTAAGGTGCCAGATTTATAAACTGGGTTTATCTTGGCAAGGAGGAAAAGTAAATCCAGATGCCAATAATCACCTTAAGAGGTGAGATAAATGAGTTTGTACTTATGTTTTAGAACTTCTTTAATTGGGAGCACTGTGTCCTGCTCCAAAGAAGGTTGAATATTACCTCCTCTGGAACTGACCAAAGACATCTTTGTTGAGCCCAGGTATTGGCTGTATTCTCCTCACAAACATCCTGTCTTGAATTATTCAGACTAATTCATTATGTACTCTAAATCAACACAATTTAAGCATTATTCTCCTCATGAAAAAAGCAATAGGACCCCCAGGGTGTTCTGTAAACAATAACTTTTATAAAGAAGTGAAAAGCAAGCTACCTGGTGGAGCTATAGTGATGGGGAATTGTTTGAAAATGGAGTATTGGGCTGGGGTAGAGTGTAAAAGTTATTGAAGGAAGTTAATTATATACTCTGAATATTGGCAAACCATTGCCATGTCAAGTCATTCAAATGTGGGGGAAGGGCAGCTTTCATTGGGAATCTGTATCCCAGAAGGAACAAACAAGTGACAGAAAGAAGAGCACCATCTTGCCCTTGATTCATATTGAATTTATATCCCTGCCCAATCTGGTACAAATCAGATCTTGCAAAGCTGCTAATATTTGCCAAAATAAGACTCCCCCTGATTTTTCCTAGTCTAGATACTAATTTTGTTTTGATTCTTATGGGGCCTGAAGGTCTAGAACAGTGATACAAACCTTTTAGAGACCTTAGAGACAGAGTGCCCAAACTGCAACACTCATGCCACATGTGAGCTACTTACCTTAAGCCATACAGGAAAAGGAGGAAGTGCTCACACTGGACACTGCTGGGAAGAGTGGCAGGTCATTTAGAAATGTACTTAGGCATGTATGTAGCAGGGGAAGGGAGCAGACCCCTCTAGCATGCTTTGACTCACATGTCATAGATTCACCAACGGGGGTTTAGAATATACAGTTTGGTATACAAAATTATTGTATTGTTCTGAAGAGAACTTAGATAATCTCTAAAGTCCCATTTAGATCAATGAATCTGTTTTAGGGAAGGGGAAACCAATGTCCCATGCTTACTTACTATAAGCTCAATGCTTTTCCATTTTTAAGAGATAGTGGTAAGAAGGAGAGATTTTAGAAAAGGAACCAACTTTGTTCATCTCCAGCACGAGTGAGTAGGGAAGAATGGAAAGCTACCTTTCATGGCCTTGTCAACAAAGCACTACCATGACCAAACTGGCATGAGAGAGAGGAAGACAGAACAAAAGAAAATTATTAAAGTGGAATTACATGCATTTTCTAAGTGAAAGTAAACTCTCCCTATTGCTAGAACAAAAACTGTAACATAGACATTTTTTTATGTTCATTTATTGTAAAGTATCCTTCTCTTCTCTCATATCCCCATTATAGAGTCGATAAGAAAAGGTAGAGTAAGATTGCCTAGAGTCAATGATGGCCTAATTGAGGTGGTGTAATAGAAATTTATGGTGGATCTAGTCAGAAGGATTGTTTGAATTTTCTCCACCTTCATTCAACCCTTTGTGTAGGCAGTGAATGCTAGGACTCAGCCAAAACTGAGGCTTGACAGGGCATAATCAGGAATATAATAATGGAACTAGGAATCCAAAAGAAGAGATGTGTTGAGTTGAACTGATTCACCAAAAGGTCAAAAAAGGAAAAAAGAGGAGAGAGTGGCCAGTGCAGAGGAGATGACCCCAGAAGAAAACTGAAGTGCTGAGGTATTGGACAAGGAATAGATGAAGAGTAAATGTGAATGAAGAATAAATTTCATTAATGGAAGGGATAATAGAGAGGGATGGAAAGCCAGTAGTTATGGTCAAATAAGATTTTATAATTCTCTGCCTTGAGAGAGGCCAATAAAGAGAAGTAAGTCAATTTAATTGTCAACTTAAGGAGAATTTTCCTATAAGTTGGGTTTTGACTCTTAAGGTTAAAGAATTTGGGCATAGCTAACTCAACTGAGAGCAATATCAGAAGGATGGTGATTTCATTGAAAACTAAAGTCATAGCTATGTGGTATTTGAATAACTTTCAATATCTCATTAGCTGTGGATATTTTTTACAAACTTTCCATTATCAGAAGAAATTTCAGTAGGTATTGAAACCCAAAATGACAGAAGCTATGACAGAAAAACAAGTGAATAATGTGGTAGTGGAAAATGTGGTAGTGTGCTAAAATGGAAGACTTGCAGTTAGAAAGATATGAGTTTGAATTCAACCTCTAATATTTAATAACCATATAACTAGGCAAGCCATATAACTTTTCTGGGCTTCAGTTTCCTCATTTGGAAAAATGAGGACTTTGGACTTGGCCTCTAAGGTCCCTTTCAGCTCTAAACTAAAAAGATCTTAAAATCTTTCATGATCCACATTTTTGTTAGGTAAGGCCATTTTTGCTTTCACATTTGCATAGAATTCCAATGTATCATATCTTCTAATTCATATAAATTAATCATAAATGGTCCCAAATGTGGATTTTTCTAAAATAATAACAGCAAAACCAGTAAAACAATGATAGATCTTTAAATTTCTCCTATCCTAAACCTAAACCCTCCTGTGCTTCCCTCTCACAAGTTTTTTATATTAATAGCT
The DNA here is from genome assembly GCF_027887165.1 of Monodelphis domestica. Classification (NCBI taxonomy): domain Eukaryota; kingdom Metazoa; phylum Chordata; class Mammalia; order Didelphimorphia; family Didelphidae; genus Monodelphis; species Monodelphis domestica. Next base: position 218,247,643 of record NC_077228.1, on the reverse strand, counting down.
TATCCTACTTTGTTTGCTTTTTCTTTTCTGCCTTCTGATTGACTTATCTTGGATATGATATCAACCTGACATAATTGAAGCACTAAAAGACAGAGTAAGGAGAGGAAAGACATTTATCTATTTATTTAAAAGCCCTTACCTTCTGTATTAGAGTCATTACTGCATTGGATTGCAGGGCAGAAGAATGGTAAGGGTTAGGCAGCAGGGGTTAAGTGTTTTGGCCAGGGTCACAAAGCTAGGAAGTATCTGAGGTCAAATTTGAAACCAAGACCTCACATCTCTAGGCTTGGCTCTCAATTCCCTGATCAACCTAGCTGCCCCCAAGGGGGAAGAATACTGACAAAAACAAATCACAAACCTGAATTGTTCAGGAAAATTGCCTGTCATACTTCAAATCTTATTCTGATATAGTTTTCAAGGTATTTGTTTAGTATTAATATGAATAAGGAATTGGGACTAATGACCAATGTTCCATATATTCTTTATTTATAATGTGTACATTTATAAAAATATGTATATAATAATGTAAAATTTATAAATACTATATAGCTAGCCATGTAGCAATGTTACAAATGGAAAATATTTGAGAGATCATGGAATACAATGGACATCTCTCATCTATTTTGCATCATAATTTTCTGAAAGAGCCTGGACTTGGAGGAAGGAAGAGCTTGATTTAAATAACACTTTCATCACGCAAGTGTAAACCTTAAAATTTCTCAGACTTATGAATGTTGGAAATTTCCCATTCCCTAGCAGATAATGAGAATTCTACTTAAGTGTGAAAACTCCTTGCCTTGGGAATATCCCTACTCCACCCTACTTAAGACTGCTTTAGGACAGAAAACTCCTTGCTGAACAATGAAAGTGCTTTGACCCATGCTTATGGAAAGGACAGGAAGTTCTTTGAGTCATGCCTGTTTTTAAAATTGATACAATGGGATGCTAGGTACCCATATAGGTGGGGCAACTTGTAAACTACTTAAACCTAAAAGGGTGATAACTTATTCAGAGGTTTTTTCTTAATGAAATTTGTCGACACAGCAGCATTTTTTTTCTGACTTACTAAAGAGATTAAAACTACTCAGCTGTGAATTCAAAATGGGCGGTCCTTTAGAAACATCTACAGTGATTGGTAGATGTAAGGACTTAGGGGAGGTGACAGAGGAGATTTTGCCCTTAAAAATAAGAGCTCAGAGAAGAGCAAGGGATTCTCAATTTCTGACTCTCATTCTGAAGGAGAGTTCCTTGAGGAGCTCCTCTGAGGGACTCTGTCCCTCTGGGGTAGGAGCTCTGGAGGCTCTTGAGAGAGGCCCTTTGAAACAATCTCTGGCTGGAAGACTCTTTGAGGAAGGACGCTGGCTTGGTGTCACTAGTATCCTTGTTTAGTCAGACCTTGTGGTGAGTGTTAAGAACTGACTGATTTCTCTTTTAAGACTCAGGTCTAGGCCATATTGGCTTGAGGCCCTTCATACTTATTCCTTTCTTACTCTCTCTCTCTTTGATTACTCATTGTATTGTTAATTAAAATCTCTATATTTGACAATTGACTAGGGCATATTCATAATTGTTCTATATTCCCTGTCTCCCAAACATTTTAATTGTAACACAAGCTAGCTGAAGACTCAAGGCATGTTTTTAATAAAAACATCCTCTATCAGACTGGTCGTCACTACCTCAACTACCATCCTCTTAGATCCCCCTCAACAAAGGCAACCCAAGAGCTTGAGAATCTCATTTTGACCAGCTCCCCTTTCCCCTGCCCTACAGAGCTCTAGCCTTGTTTCCAAGTTCAGTACCTACAGCTATCATTCAGGGAACCAACCCTCCTGGAGATCTAACTTGGCAAATATGTCTACAGATGCAATAGCCCCTACATCCTTAGCAGTCATAGTAACTAAAAGGAATCAAAGGGAAGAGTTCTTTCCACTCAATCTTTGGCAATGTCAGATCATTCACCATCAAAAATGGATATAGTTTCATCAGTAAAAATAACATTTTGCTGTTCCTTAAGGATCAAGAGGGCTTTCCTTCTGACTTGTAGCTGAAATATCCTATTTGCATTATCCACCCACCCACCCCATTGGAATGTAAGCTCCTTAAAAACTGGGAGTTTATGCTTTTTAAAAAATTTGTGTTACAAGTGCTTAGTGTAGGGTTTTGCACATAGTGAGCACTTAATAATTGCCTTTTCATTTATTCATTAACCCATTCATTCATTCTTAGATAAGATCAGAGGAAAGAGTTAGTGATTGAATTTACAAGAAACCTGGACTTGTGGTAAGAAAGCAAAAGGGACTGTGGGCCCTAAAGCCAAAACTGTATGTGTGTGGAGCTGTGTGCACTATTCAGAACATATCATTATGTGGGTAATAGAGCAGCAAGAGGACGTATTCCATGGCAGCTAAACAAGCTGTCTTGTAACATTAGCTGCTTTCCCTCCAGCACTTTACCCCAGCCCATGAAAATGGAAAGCACCCAAAATGAAATATACTTAATCTGGATGGAGTCAACTCACGAAACCTTACTCAGGTGAGGAGCAAGAGCCTATGGAGAAGTCTAGTTTTCCTGTCTCCTCCTCTCAGTGCCAGGGGCATCCCAGCCCCCTTCCACAGACTGGCAGGAGCCTCTGTCACTGAGGTTTCCAAATGATAGACAGAGGGAAAATTGTTTGTAAAATGGGAAACATAGAAAAAGTGGATTCTAACCAAGAGACAACTCCTCCAAATAGAAGAACTTCCAAAGATAAAGAAGTTGAAACAGAAAATCTAAATCAAGGACCTTGTGTGAAGGGGTAAGAGAGATGGAGGGCATCTCTACTGAAGAGAGGTGGATAAGGTCATCGGTAGTTTCAGGGCCTGCTCACTCCTGCCTTATCCCTGGAGTGAAGCTAAAGCCTGGGATCTTGGATTGTCATGCTTAGATTCCAAGCCTTTGTTTCTACTAGACTTTACTGTAAGCCTGAAACATGGGAGCGTGAACTAATCACCATGGAATTACTTATGATAATAGTTTCCAGAGAGATTACATTACTTTTGGACTCTAAACACAGATTTTGTTCCTAAAAGAGAACTCTATTTATGGCTTCTTTCTTATGTTTATTGTTTAATGCAGGTCTAGAGTTTGCATGGTGGAAGAAGGTAGTGGTGAAGACTGATTTTTTTTTAAACTAAAGACCTTCAGTGCCAATTTTTCATCTGATGGCACATGACAGCCTATTGATTCACCAAGCCCCTGCCTCTGTGAGTAAAGAAGCAAAAGGTCCTGATATTGGTGTGAAACCATCTCAGTTAAGTTCACATTTGTTTTGCAGGACCTGACAGAGTGATGCTTAGATTCCTCGGGAATATCTGGAGCTTTGATTTCTGGGAAACTATAGCTTCTGTCTTTTCTCTAATTCATTTGGGCAATTCCAAATGCAATACCTGACCTAATAGATGGAGATGACAATGAAAGCAGCACAGACTCCTTCACTGGCAGCTGACGAGATCCTCTAAGCCACATACATCCCCAGCTTATATTTAAACAGCTTTTCTAAGATGATGCAAAGGAGAAAATTCATGTTAACTGCATTCTATCCATTAAGCAAACAGTGAATAGTTAGCTTCAAAACCAGGAATTCTTGGGTGAATGATGCTAGCTATGTGACCCAGGAAGGATTGCAATGCTCTAATAAAGCCTATATATGTAGCCCAAATTCCCTATAACAGGTGTAATCCCTATCCATATCCCATCAGGCATTTCTTGAAAGCAGACACATGAATAAAAATGGCTTTCTGCACCTTCTTCAGTCCCTGAATTTTTAGAAACTTTGGGTTGGTTAGGTCAGTTGCTTAGAGTAACATGGTAAATAAAACATGGTTATGCCTTTTTCCCCTTTATTAGAGAACTTGATTCAGTTCAATTCAATAAACATTTATTAAGCTCCTGTTTTGTGCCAGGCCTTATGGTAGGTATATGAAACAAAAGAGAAATAATCCACGCTTTTAAGGAGTTTACATTGTGCTAGAATGAAACAAGGTGTTAAAGTATGAAGTACATTTGTTGTGGAATCAAAGCACCAGTGTTCAATTGTGGTATATGATGATGATGGAATACTATTGTGCTGTAAGGAATAATGAACTGATAATATGTGAACTGGAAGAACCTCTATGAAATGATACAGGGTGAAATGAGCAGAACTAAAAGAACATTGTACATAGAAAGTGAAACATTGTAAATGATCAAATGCAATGAACTTTGCTACCAGTAGCAAAGTAACAAGCTAGGATATTCCTCAAGGACTTATGAGAAAGAATGCTAAGAACAATGGGAGTAGAAATTCAAAAGAAAAACATTACATCACTTATCACATGTATATATAGGTATGTGACTTGGGGTTTAGGCTTTAAAAGATTGTTCTATACCTAAGATGAATAATATTAAAATAGGTATCAAGTAATGACATTTATACAAGCCAGTGGAATTACTTGTGGAATCTTGGTGGGGGGTGGGAATAGGAGGGAAAAAGGAAATGAATCATGTAAATATGGAAAAATATGAGAAAGAAAGAAAGAAAGAAAGAAAGAAAGAAAGAAAGAAAGAAAGAAAGAAAGAAAGAAAGAAAGAAAGAAAGAAAGAAAGAAAGAAAGAAAGAAAGAAAGAAAGAAAGAAAGAAAGAAAGAAAGAAAGAAAGAAAGAAAGAAAGAAAGAAAGAAAGAAAGAAAGAAAGAAAGAAAGAAAGAAAGAAAGAAAGAAAGAAAGAGAGGGAGGAAGGGAGGGAGGGAGGGAGGAAGGGAGGATGGGAGGATGGAAGGGAGGAAGAATAGAAAGATTCAAATGTTCAAATCCTTTCCTTGGAAATATTCTACCTCTGGGTTTTGGGGTAAGTCATTTAGCTTTTCTAGGCCTTAGCTTTCTTATCTTTAAAGAGAAATGTTTAGATTGAAATCTATTGCCTTCTAAGTTTTTTTCCTCTCTAAATCTAAGAAAATATGATCTATGTGCAGACATGAATCCATATGGGATATATACAGAGCAAATAACAAAGTATTAGATGTGTAACAAAGGGATTAATAAAAGGGAATAGGAAGTGAAAAAGCATTTATATAGCACCTACTACATGCCAAACCAGGTGCTAAGTGATTTTTTTTACAAATATTTTCTCACTAGGTCCTCACAGTAACCCTGTGAGGTAAGTGTTATCATGGTCCCTAATCTACAAGTGAGGAAACTGAGACAAAAAGAGGTAAAGTGACTTGCCTGAGTCATAGAACTAGTAAATAACTTGGACAGAATTGGGAGTCAAGTCTTCCTGAATCCAGGCTCAGTGCTTTATCTACTGATTCCTTAATTCACTCAATGAACATCTGGTAGAATTAGAAAAGGCTTTTTGCAGGAGGTGACAACTGGGGAAGCTAGGTAGTACAGTGGATAGAGCACCAGGTCTGGAGTGGGGAGGATCTGGGTTCAAATATGGGCCCAGAAACTATCTAGCTGTGTGACCCTGTGTAAGTCATATAACTCTAATTGCCTTGCCACTCTTCTGTCTTAGAATGTCTGGAAAGTAGAACACATAATGGGGAGTAACTTTATTCTGTTCTATGGCCACGAGTACCCTAAGTTCCAGGCAACTATCTTGATAAGTAGTGTCACTTGGGGGCCTTACATGGGGAAATGTTGATGTTTCCATGGAAATCCACCAATTTCCCAGAATTTAGGGCTAAAAGGGATTTTAGAAATTATCTAGCCCAAACTGAGGGCCACAGATTTCTAAGAGATTCTATATTTCAGGGGATTCACAAACCTAGATGGAGAAAAATTATACATTTTTCCCATTTAATTGGCTTTCCTTGTAATCCTATATATCTTATTTTATCCATTTAAATGCATTATTCTGAGAAAGAGCACATGAACTTCATCAGACTCCCAAAAGGAGACATGGCACAAAAAAGATGATCTACCAAAGGGCGATAAAAGAGTGTCTTCCCTTTGATTCAGCCAAAGCACTGCTGGGTTTGTACCCCAAAGAGATAATAAGAAAAGAAGACCTGTACAAGAATATTTATAGCTGTGCTATTTGTGGTGGCAAAGAATTGGAAAATGAGGGGATGCCCTTCAATTGAGGAATGACTGAACAAATTGTGGTATATGTTGGTGATGGAATACTATTGTGCTTAAAGGAATAATAAACTGGAGGAATTCCATGTGAACTGGAACAACCTCCAGGAAGTGAAGCAGAGAGAGAGGAGCAGAACCAGGAGAACATTATACACAGAGACTGTGGTACAATCAAATGTAATGGACTTCTCCATTAGTGGCAATGCAGTGATCCTGAACAACTTGGAGGGATCTACAGGAAAGAACACTATCCACATTCAGAGGAAAAATTGCGGGAGCAGAAACACAGAAGAAAAACAACTGCTTGATTACATGGGTCGAGGGGGATATGATTGAGGATATAGACTCTAAATGAATATCCTAGTGCAAACATCAACAAATGGAGATAGATTCTGAACAAGGACACATGTAAAACCCAGTGGAACAAGCCATAGTTCACTGATCCCTGCCCTAGTCCAATCTCCACATTCTAACAGATGAGAAAACTGAGGTCCCAAAATGTAACTTTCCCAAATTCACAACATATTAAATTCATTGAAGGTGATTTGAACCCAGATCTTTTTACTCTATTTCAAAGGTTTAGCCCACTCTAATTTTCTCAGTGAAACTAGAAAATCCATTCAAAGCAAATGAGCTACCAACATTGAGATAGTAATGTTATTATTCCTAAACTATCAATTGAACATTTTAAAATGTAATTATGACCACTGAGTAAATTTCAGAAGCAAATTTGATCCTCCAAATGTCCACCAAATCATCTGGGGACTGGCAAAAGCTTTCTCCCATTCCCAATTCCAAGTCTTGCCTTTTTCTCATCACATAGAAATTGAAGGAAATAAAAAAATACTTGTTGTGACATAATGAAGTTTGACTTGACTGGAGTTGTATAGTTTTTTTTTTCTTTTGATTACCTCAAACTATTGAAGCCATCTAGTTCTTTTTTGCCTCATTCCCTCTTTAGTCCTTCCCCACCACTTATATGTTCTCCCCTTCCTCTTCTCCCCACAACTTGCAAAAGAAGAGCTTGACCTTGTTATGACTTCTTGGGATCCACTTTGGTAGTTTAAATTTAAATTTACAGCTGTCTTCCCAATTTCGACTCCCTTATAATTAATTTGGCTTTCATCAATACTCTACAGTCTCTACTTCTCTATAAACATGTCCCATTCAGCATTCATATCAATTAATACTAATAATAAGAAGAAAATGTACTTTTCTAATGCTTTCATATTTTTTTTTTTATTTTAACCTCATCACAGTCAATGGTATAAATAGGGCGTTAATACCATCACCATTTTATGAAAGAAGAACCTAAAGTATTTAAAATCCTAAGTGGCCTAAGGACACATGGGGTATGTAGGGTATGCAGGCTAGGACACGAACCAGGTGTTCAGATCCTCAGGCCAGGCTTTGGGTCCATTGGGCAATTCATCCCAGATTTAGACACAGAATGATTTGACCTTGTTGCGATTCCTAAGAGAATTTCACATAATCAGTATCTAGTTAGAAACAGTCTTCTATGCCCCTGTAAATCTGAAATACATCTATTCTAAGCAGGACAGTTACCACCAAAGACAGCCAATATCCCCTTTGTTTTTTCTCTGGAATCTTGCTTGCCAGCATAAATCCCATCATTCAGTCTTTTAAGGATCTAATGGCTTTACCCTTAAGTTTCTTATCCCCCTCTTCACTAAACTTTGGATTTTTGCTTGAAATGAGCCCGCTCAGTGGTGGCATAGATTATTACTAGATTCAGGATTCAAATCTGGTCTCAGACATTTTCTGTATGGTTCTATATAAATCCTTTAACCTCAGTTTGTCTCATTTTTCTCAACTGCAAAATGGGGATAATAATAACTCCTATCTCCCAGGGTTGTTGGGAGTATCAATGAGCATTATTTAAATGTTAGATATTATTATTTTTGGAAAAAAAGGAAGATACCACAGTTTATCAGAACTGGAAGAGATCTTAGTAAAAAGAGAACTATATTTGGAGTTGAAGGACCTAGATTCAAAGCCCAGTTCTGTTAGTGATTAAAATCTGGGTAACCTTGGCTATGTCACTTTTTTTTTTAGGTCTTCAATTTTTATCATATATGATAAGGAGGGTGGGTAGATGACCCCCTTTGATTCGTCAGGATCTAATTCTATGAGCCTGTGACATAATCCAATCCTTTCACCTTATAGAAAAGGAAGGACAGAGAGAAAGGGCTTGCTAAAGATTACAGAGTTTAGGATTTTCTGGTTGTCAGTGATCTGAGGAGTTAAAGTGGATGACCAATGAAGATAGGGATGTTTTTAAGCACATAAGGTAACCCTGCCAATAGACAGAGGAATATACTAGATGGATGCTCAACCTGGATTATTTTATTATTTGACTTGGGTGATATAAGTAATTTAGCTCAGCACAAGAAGAGTAAAAACATACTAAATATTATTCAATTTGGTTCTTGTTCCTTAATTATGCAGGCTTTCATATGTTGAGTTACAGAGACAAAATTTCTGAGAATCATTTGAAAATGGTCATTTTTCTCTTATTATCAGAGGTCCATGGACTCCCTTCAGTTCAGTTTAATAAATATTTATAAAGCTCCTACCATTTTTCAAGGCAAGTATTTATTAAGACCCTACTATCTGTAAGACAAATATTGTCTGCAAAGCAGTGTGCTCAAAGATGGATCTTATGCTCAAGGACCTTAAGTTTTAGTGAATAAATATAACATTTTGCAAAGTAAAGGCACTATTGTTTCAGGAGGGGGCACCAAAAATGGGAGGAATCCTAGAGTTGATAAACAGTTTCAATAAGACAGAATCCTTGCCCTCATATTCTACCAAGGTAATATTATACATACCCAGAAAACTATAATGCTGAATGATACATAGAAAGCAACTTTGCCAAAGTATTTCTGTATATTCGTGGTCAAGCAGATGATTATTTACCACAAGTTGCACAATTTAAAACACTTGGTCCTAGTTTGAAACCCAAAAGACCCCTTTGTCCAATCTTTCAGTTTTATAATGAAGGTCAGCTAAGTGGTTCAGTGGATAAAGAGCCAGGCCTAGAATCAGGAGATCCTGGCTTCACATCTGGTCTCTGGTACTTCCTAGATGTATGACCCTGGGCAAGTCATTTAACCCCAGTTGTCTTACCCTTACCACTCTTGTGCCTTGAAACTGATACTTAGTGCCTATTCTAAGGCAGAAGTTAAATGTTTCAAAAAAAAATTACAGCTGAAAGAATTTAGATTAATGGAGAGCAAACAATTTATCCAAGGTCACAATAGCATGGACAGGTTTTGAACCCAGATTCCTCAACAACAATTTTAGTACTCTTCCTTCTGTAGCATCCTCAAATCATTAATAAATCCAGTCTTTTGGTTGAGACACACATAACACTTTGCAAAAATGAAGCCCTACAATTCTTGTCCAGCTCCTAACCACTACCATAATGGGGGCAAACAGGACCTTATTTGTCCAGGCCAAGTCTAGGAAGGCCAGAGTTCCATCAACATAAGTTGAAAACATGGAGATAGGAGAAAGGGACTAAAGAAGAGTCATGCTACCTTTGATACAAATCCCTCTAATCAAAACCACATTCTGCAAGCCGAGTCTTACCTCCAAACTCCCTCGGAGACTCTATAAACATTGGCAGACAATACATATAATTAAGGTGGAATATGTTCCTATAAAATGTTGGTTTCCATCTGCTAGTTGTTTTAGCAAATGTTATAAGCTTATTTGTGGTCAGTCTTGAGTACAGAATGAGAGATTCTGAATTCCCATGGAGAAAGCCATTTTTGGAGAATGGCATGGCTCAGGTGGCTACAGAATTTCCAGTTAGGGACAGAGTGAGCTGCAATTGGGAATCAGTTTTCCAGGCAATACCAACAGTTCAAAACTAAGCAAGATGGGATCGTAGTCTGGTCCACAAGATCCTACCCCAGTTACTTTAAGGCAATAGCCAGAAGTCTTATAAACATTATTGTCTCCCATGACCAAAGGGGAAGGTGGGAAGGAGAAAAAGTGTTCTGGCATCAGAATAACTTCTCCATTACCTCAATTAGTTCCAATGATGTGGAAAGGAGCTCTCTGGAGAAATCAAGCTATATGCATAGACTCTTAAGAGAAATGGGGGCTGAGGTGTTGATATGGGCATTAGTTAGCAATAGAGATTGCAATGAAATCACTCAATTGATCATTCAATCAATTAAAACACATTTATTACATGCCCTTTATCTGTCAGGCACCATACTAGGGCTGGTAATATTGGTACAAAAAATGAAACTATACTACTTCTCATGGATCTGACATTTTATTGAGGGTAACAGAATACACATATACAAGTATATAAAGAATAAATTCATACAAAATATAAATAAAATAAGTACAAAGAAGTAAATACAAGGCAATTAAGGAGGAAGGACAGCAGCAGTTGAAAAAAGCTAGAAATGCTTCATGTGACTAGATGGCACAGTAGATATAGTGCCAGACCTGAAGTCAGGAAGACTCATCTTCCAGAGTTCAAATCTGACCTCAGACATGTCACTTCATGCTATTTGCCTCAGTTTCCTCATCTATAAAATGAGCTGGAGAAGGAAATGATATAAACCAGTCCAGTATCTTTGCCAAGAAAATACCAAATGAGATTATGAAGAGGCAAACACTACTGAAAAATAACTGAATAACCTCAATTTCCCCAACTGTAAAATGGAGATAATAACTATCTTCTGGGGTTGTGAGAATCCAAGGAATAAACATTTGAAAAATGGTTAGCAAAATACCTGATACATAAGTAGCTGCTTATTAAGCATCTTTTCTTTTTACTTTTTAAAAAAAAATTAATCCTTTCACATAAACTCTGGGAAGACTATGGACCCATTCTTAGAATAATACCTTTAGATGAATGAAGCAAAAGGGATTAGGATTGTAAAGAAAATTAAAAATTAATGATAATTTTTTTTTCTCATCTAAGTTTATGATCTTCATTAAATATCTATCCACAGTCCTCTTGGAAGTTAGGAACTCCTGATATCATAAACTTTGAATTGTATTTTATTTTTTTTCAAACCCTTACCTTCTGTCTTGAAATCAATACTGTGTATTGGTTCCAAGTCAGAAGAGTGGTAAGGACTAGGCAATGGGGATTAAGTGACTTGCCCAGGATCACACAGCTGAGAAGTTTCTGAGGCCAAATTTAAACCTAGGACCTCCCATCTCTAAGCCTGGCTCTCAATCCACTGCCCCCTTTGAATTATATTTTAAAGGAAGAAGGTGATTCTATGAAATAGAGATAAGGACTGGGAGTAACCAAGTGTGTAGGATAGACAGGAAGACAAGAAACTTAGAGAGGGTCAATTTCTTTGGACCTTAGACTGAGGAAAGGTGAATGGTAATTAATGAAGCTGGAAAAATAGACTGGAGCCACTTTGTGAAAAGCTTTAAAAATGCTAAACAGAGACATTTGCTGTTCATCCTCGGCAAGAGAGCCACTAACATTTATTGAGTGAGGGAGTAATATGGTCAGACTTGTGCGCTTAAGGAAAATCAAATTGGTAGCTGTGTGGACGTGGAGAAAGCAATTAAAGGGCTATTACAGAGGCCAATGTATATTGTAGGAGAGAGCTGATGAAGGCCTTAAGGTAATGACCACATAAGATGAGAAAAGGTGTCACAAGTGATAAATAGTGTAAAGGCAGAGATTGCAAAGTTGGCAACTAGTTGGACAATTGGTAATTGGAACAAATTAAAACCCATAAACCATCTAATATCAAACAAAGAAGTTCACTTAACAATAGCATGGAAAGGGAAGGAAAGGGGAGGAAAGGACACTCCCTCCTCCCCTAGCTCTACCAAATGCAGTAATTATTTCTCTATTATCTTCTTCCTCTTATATAATCTATTCCATCAAAGAATCATGTACGATGAATCAAGTATGGGACGGGCATTTATTTCTTACACACAAAAGAAATGTTGCTATTATTCAGTCATGTCCAACTCCTCATGACCCCATTTGAGGTTTTCTTATCAAAGTGGCTTGGCATTTCTTCTCCAGCTCATTTTATATATGAGAAAACTGAGACAAATAGGGTTAAGTGACTTGCCCAGGATCACTCAGTCAGCAAGTGTCTGAGACCAGATTGGACTCCCCATGTTGAGTCTTTCTGACTCCCAAGTCCAATATTCTATTCTTTCTACCACCTAGCTGCCCCCACCCAAAAGGTATGTTTAATACAAAATACAAGAATACCCTGTGACTCCAACAAGAAGCTATACTCCACTGTTATAATCTGATAAAAAGTTGATCCTTAAAACCATTTAAATGAGGCCGTTTATAGGACTGCTCTTTAGGCATTTTACATTTCCTTTTGGCTACCTAAAAAGTTCATCTCTTCTGGAAAGAAGGGCAGAGATTGCATTCACTTTCCTCCTTGTGGTCACCATCTTCAAGAAGCTCTGAATCATTTTCAGTCAAGTCCTGATCAAAAGATTCATGCTCTCTGATCTCACAAGATAGTCTCCACCCCTGAAGACATCCATCTCATAATCAAGAAGCATTCACCTAAGAACAAAAACTAAGAAACACAGAAGATGCAGCCCAAAATTCAGGGTAATCTCATCTAGGCATGGGATTTTGCTGCTTATGTGTTCATGACTTGCATGGTGGTTAGATGGGGGGAAAGCAGTGATACTGGTATATATTCTATTCTCCCTTCACAGGACACCCACAGCCTTGAAACAAGAGTAAAAAAGTGGGGGAGCACTCCATTTTTAAAACTTCACTGATTCACTTTATCTTCTGTCTCTGGAGTCAATGAAGGGATCACTTCTTTGACTTCAAGGTGAATGAGTCTTTCAACAGTGGAATCAGAGGGGGCAATTAAGAGCATGCCTTGTGTAACCACAAATTATACTGAGAACATAGTAGGTATGACATGGGATGGACCAGGAATCTGGAGGTCTAGGTCAGGATCCTACCTCAGAAACTTTCTAACTGTATAACCATCTAGGAAATGGGGTGGTAAAGATTTACTCTGCCTACTTTACACAAGGTTGTGCTTTGTGTATGTGCTATGATGAAAGTGCTTTATGCGTATGAGAATGTAAGTTTCTTGATGGCGGAGAATATTCCATTTTGTAGCTGTTCCCATGGATCTAGCAGGGTGACAGGTTCATTTTAGAAACTTAATAAATGCCTACTGGAATGAATGGAACTGAACCAAACCTTGAAGCACTATAGATTATGACTTTTTGTTCAGTACATCACATAATGTCAGAGCAGTAACAGACCTTAGAGATTATCTTACTATATATATTCCCTCATTCTAGAGATGAGGAATCCAAAGACCAAATAGATAACTTGATTCACCCAGGGAGTCATAGCTAATTTGTGCCAGAGACAGGACTAAAAGGCAGCTCTTCTGACTCCTAGACTTGTATACTTTAGTTGATTTATTAAAGGTAAATATGAATTAGCAGTGGAATGACCAAAAGGTGGGCCATAAATGGAAAAGAGTGGTTCTGCAAATCAGAATGTATTTGCAAAAGTCTTTGGGGATTCTAACACCATGAAACATATGCTTTGACGTTCCTCAGCACTCTTTCTGCCTCCCCACTGATCCCACATTTTATAACCAGCCCAGGGCATCATTCAGTGTTCCAAAATGTTAAACGATTATAGGTGTTCAGAAGCCCTGGGAGAAATGGAATACATTTACAGACCTATAAACATCTAAATTAAGGCTATAAATGGGAAATATATTCTATATTTGGACAGAGCCCAATATATAATATGTTGTGGCATAGAAGAAACTTCCTTTTTGGTGGCTGGAAAATCTATTTGCTTTAAGTATTCAATTTTAATAAAAATAAATAATAGTTGTGCTTGCTGCTTAAATAGCACCTTTCACTGGGTCATCTCAAAGACCTTTTCAACCCTTAATTTATTATCACTAGGATAAAGTAGGTGGCAAGTAATATCTTTATTCTACCAATTAAGAAACAGACCCAGAAAGATCCTTTTGACTTGTCCAAATCCACACAGTGAATTGTAAGTTCAGGCTATTATGGGAAGTATCCCTGGACAGGAAAATGTGCAGAGAATCTCTAAAATTGATTGAAATCCACATTCATTTTCTCTTTTCATTGAATTCTTATTCACCCTAACTGGACAATTTCCATAAACCAGATACCCATCCTTAAGTTAGAGATGCATCTGGATTTTAAGAGAAATGGAATCCAGGCTTTACCAAATTTATATTTCTGAGGAAAATGTGTGTGTGTGTGTGTGCATGTGCGCATGCCTCTGTGTGTATGTATTTTATGTATCATATATAATGATATTATTATTTTGTGAACTTCTATAATTGGTTCACAGTTGTTTCAGTTTAACTCTCTGTGGTTCAGTTTCTTTATTTGTAAAATAAAAGGTAGGATATGTTCTCTGACTTTTATATTGTCCTTATCTTTTATGTCACATTTTACTCTTTGTAGCCTTATAACAACTATATTTATTGAATTTGCCTCAGCATATCAAGGGGGTGGTATTTTAAGAGGGGGAACACTTAGAAATGAGTCTCAATTTGTATTTTCTAGGCAGAAGTAAGTACAATTTAAGGTTGTTCTCTGAAGTACAATGGCAGGATGTTGTCTTCATCTGAAACATTCAGTGATATGTAGTACTGCCCATCTTGGCCCCCTGTGGGAAGCCTGGACACATAGGGACAGGGAACTGAATGCCCTGTTGTCTCTGTTGCTTTGAAGTCTCTCTTCTTCCCCTTTTCCTCCCCAGGAGATCTGATTCTTCTCCAGGCCACTGCCCTGCTGTAGCCTCCAGCCACACTGTCTGAGTCTTTCTTCACTTGTGGTCCTATCAGCCAGCTACCAATTGCTGGGAGGAGGGCAGCTCCCCTTGGCTCAGGAGAATTTCTTCAGGCTTCTCTGTGTCACAGTTTTCCATGCCTTTAACAAGACTCAATTAAAAATTAATCAGTTCACCATGGCAATTTGAGAGCTGATAGTTTCTTTTACTGACTCCATAGCCTCTGGCTAAATGTGCCCCAAGTAGCTAAATTAGTCATCTAATTGGGATTTTTCCATACCTAAACCAGTCAGCCTTCTGAGAGGCTCTCAAGAATGAAGTGCTTGACCTTGTTAATTACATTGCCCTGGTGTCCACTATGTTCATTTGGTCTCCTTTTCTTCCAGACCCCTTTCTAATCACCTCACCATGAAATGAAAGATGACCACTATCAGTGACAAACCTAGAATAAATTTGTCTACCTTGTGACCCTTAATATACAACAATGAAATTTGATGTGAAAAGACACATAGTTGAACCGCCTCATTTGACAGATGAGGAAACTGAGACCCAAAGAAGTTAATTGACTTTCATATGACTTACATGGAGGAGCCAAGATTTGAATTCAAATCCACAGACTCCAAATTCATTGACCCTGTACCACCCTGCCTCCTTTTGGATTCCCATTATATATTATTTTTTTTTCTGAGCTTAGAAAGGGTTTAGGAAATTATTGCTTTTTATTATTCAGCTTTTCTGGTCATATCCAACTTCTTATGACTTATTTTGGGGCTTTTTTGGCAAAGATACTGGAATGGTTTGCCTTTTCCTCCTCCAACTCATTTTACAGATGACAAAACTGAGACAAACAGGGTTAAATGATTTGGCATCCTTGATAAGTATCTGAGATCAGATTTGAACTGATCTCAGATGAGTCTTCTTAACTTCAAGGAAGTCATTCAATCTACTGTGCCACCTACCTACCCCTAAGATCATAGGAATCATAGATTTAGAGCTGGGAGGGACCTTGGAAACTATTCAACATTTTTCATTTTTCAGATAAGGAAACAGAGGGAAGATAAGTAACTTATCCAGAGTCACATAGTTGGTAAATGCCTTAGATGGGATTTAGATGCAGGTCTTCCTAATGGAGGATGAAGGAATTCCATTCTACTATGCTGCCTTCTTTTGAATTCTTGACATGATTCAACCGATTTTTTTTTTAAGTTAATCTTATAGAACTACAGGGCAGCTGGGTGGCTTAGTGAATTGAGAGCCAGGTCCAGAGATGGGAGGTCCTGGTTCAAATCTGTCTCAGACACTTTCTAGATTTGTGACCCTGGGCAACCCTAGCCCTTATCACTCTTCTGCCTTAGAACCAATACACAGTACTGATTCTAAGATGGAAGATAAAGAGTTTTTTCTTTAATCTTATAGAACTAAATGGAATATCAAGGAATATAAGATCTAGTCTGAACACTTCATTTTAGAAATGTAGAAATGAGATTGATAGTGAGTGATGCAGTTCTAGAGGAATAACTAAGAATTTTCTCATCTTGGGTGAAAATAAGTTAGCAACAGGAGTATGGAAGGGCCAATGGGTTGGCACAGTTAGTATATAAAGCACAATCTTACTATGGTTACATTTAAGCCAGCAGAGGGGATGGCCTGATCTTTATTCTCATTGGAATTAAAAGGGGACAAAGTTAGAGGATACATCATGGTACCCATCACAGACACATTGTGGTAATCTTCACATAGCAGGGATGAGTGGCCCACATGAAGCAATTGTACCACGTAGCAAAGCATTTTTAAGAGAGATATGGGGGGATCCAGCTAGTTGACTCAGTGGATTGAGAGACAGGCCTAGATATGGGAAGTCCTGCATTTAAATCTGGCCTCAGACATTTCCTAGCTGTGTGACCCTGGGCAAGTCACTTAACCCCCATTGCCTAGCTCTTAACTCTCTTCTGCCTTGGAACCAATAGGCAAAATTGATTCTAAGTCAGAAGATAAGGTTTTTTAAAGAGAGAGAGAGAGAGATAGGCAGACAGACAGGCAGACAGACAGACAGACAGAGACAGAGACAGACAGAGACAGAGAGAGACAGAGACAGAGAGAAAGAGAGAGAGACAGACAGAGAGGCAGAGAGAGACAGAGACAGAGAGAGAAGTATAGGACAAGTGTTTATGTTGGGCAATTAAGTGGCAGAGCAGATAGATTGCTAATTTTGGAATCAAGAAATATCAAAATTTAAGTTGTGGCTAAGTTGATTTCCTAGCTCTGTGATTGTGTGTAAGTCACTTGAATTTCCCAACATCATTTTTCCATCTGTAAAAATGGGGATAGTAATCATAATCACAGGGCAGCAGCAGGTACAGTGGATAGAGTGGCAGGAATGGAGTCAGGAAGACCAGAATCCAAATCTGGCCTGAGACCCTTGCTAGCTATTTGACCAGGAGAAAGTCATGTAACCCTCAGTTTGCCCTAGTTTCTTTATCTTTTAAAATCAGCTGGAGAAGAAATGGAAAACCACTATAGTATCTTTGCCAAGAAAACTTCCAAAGGGGGTCACAGAGTTAGGCACAACTAAAACAAATGAACAACAAAACAATAACATATTATTTCACTTTATTCTAATGACAAATATATAAAACACTTTACAAACTCCAAAGTGCTAAATCAGTGCTAACTAATATTTTTGTTATTACTATTACTATTGAGGGAAGATGGTTGCCACTTGCCTCATCCAGGAAAGGAAGAATCCATATATTCTATACACACACACACACACACACACACACACACACACACACACCTCACTATGGGATTTCAATTAATTTCTGAATATAAAGTTCTACTTGCCCTGTGCAAGTCAAATCTGTCAAGGTCAAGCTGCCAGTTAATAGCACATCTGGACTTAGGATCTGAATATTCTGACTCTGAGTTTAATGCCATCTTGAATGAATTTTGGCCTCTATTCTTGAGATATTTAATGAGTCCAATTCTTCTCTTCTCCCAAAGGCTTTAAAGTCCTTTATGACAGAGATTACTCCATATTCTTCTATTGCATCCTGACCACCATCTAGAACATTGGTGGAAGCTTTATAATATCTCCCATTCACCTAGTATTTTAAGGCTCATGAAGCACCATACTTCCCCTATTACAAGGCAGTGAGAGGAATAGAGAAAGTATTTTTATACCCATTGGACACATGAGAAAACTGAGTCTGTAAGAGGTCAAAGAACCAATCCATCATTTCACAGCAAGTAGGCATCTAAGGCAGGATTCCATTCCACATCCCCTAGCCATTACACCAATTCAATTCAATTGGACAGGCATTATTAAGTTCCTATTTTAAACCAGGTACTAGTACTAGGTGTTAGGAATAAAAAAAAATTTTAAAGTACTTCCTGCCTAACACAGCTTGTGTTCCATAGTGTTCATAGTAGGCCTTCAAAAATTGCTGTTAATTGAATGTATTTGCTTTCTTTTTTCCTACTTTGAGTTATTTTTATGCAGATATACCTGAGTTGATAGAACTAAAAGAGCTATTGATCCTGATAAAAGAACCCAGAAGTTCTTCAGCCTTACTGAAAGGGAATATTAAAATAACCAATCTCTTGTGATTGAATCAGCTACAATACTTTTAGGGAGGCACTTATTTCCATTTCAATTTCCCATTTACCCCCAGGACACATGGCAGAAATCCTGCCTATACTCTTATCAATACATCTGGGCAACAGAAGAGAATGTACAAAGAAGGAAAAATGCAGCATCCAAGTGTTCAGAGGCTTAAGATTTGAGTTGTAGAGGGTTACACTAAACTTTTTTTTTTAATTAATCAGTTCCTAGCTCTATGAAAGCTATTGAGAAGATATGCTTTTACTTTGCCCAGGGCACACTTCAAAGACCCAATTCACTGATTACCTCATCTTTCCCACTAAGAAATTCCTTCCTCCAATACTTATATAGAGTAGAATTGATTAATTTTCTTCTATTTCCAAAGCCAATCTTTTATGCTATTCATAAGCTACCTTCTTAATACCTTTGTGCTTTCCTTAGAAAGTATAGATTATCTCACATATCCTTTACAGTATCCTGAACATATGAGGATTTTGCAAATTATTTTGAATTAGGGTGAGGAGTGGGTAAGTATAGGTCAGTGAAAAGCATTTTGGATTTGGAATCACAAGACCTAGGCTTGAACCACAGCTTGGTAGTAACCTGTGCAATCTTGAGAAGGTCACTGGGCCTTAATTTGCTTACCTATAAAATGGGAACAAAATGGTCTCTGAGGTCCCTATCAGCCTTACCTCTATCATCCTCTGATAATAAAAACTCACATTTCCAAAGCACTTACTATGTGCCATGTATTGTGCTAAGCATTGTATTATCTCATTTGATCCTCACAACAAGCCAAGTGATAGATCCCACTTTACAGATGAGGAAACAGAGGCAAATGGAGGTTGAATGACTTACCCAGGGTCCCACAGCTAGTATATATCTGAACCTGAATTTAATCTCAGGTCTTCTTGACTCCTAGCTCTTCACTCTATCCACTGTCTTTGCCACCCAGCTGCCTCTGATATTAAGTTAACTTTTCCAGTGGACTCAGTTTCTTCATAGGTGAAATGTGAGAATTGGACTCAATGACCTCTAAGATTCATTCCAGCCCTAAATCTCTTTCCCTAAAAAGAGGATGATAAATGATCCACCTAGCCCTTTCCATTCTCGATTGTATTGTTTGGTTCCCTTTAAAATTCTCCTTGTTTCCTGCTGGTTTTAATGATTCACATTTAAGTCTCTCCCCAGAGGGACTCCAGACTTTATATTCCCTGTCTCCAGGCAAAGCATTTCCAAGGAGTAGGGGACAGGGCAACCGAGGGGGATTGGCCCCTCTTCTTCACATTAACTCCATGAAAAATGAAGAGAAATTCTAATGATCTCTGACCCTTTCTCCATGCTCTGGTCTGCCTAAGGGCTATTTCCCATGGAGAACTTAAAAGTCAGCCTACTTTCCCTTCTCTCACATTCCCTTCCCCCAGTCTTGTCCTGACCCACCTTACCTGTGATCATCCAAGGTAGGAAAAGAGGAAAGACTTCTCTAAGCTCTGACTACAGGGGTACCCATCTGTAATTACAAACTTTCAGTTGCCAGCCATCCAAATGACAGTCACAAGTGAGACTGGAAACTCTTCAGAATCAGATGGAATCAATTACTGGATGAGATTGGAAGGTTAATTTCTCCCAGAATGGGGCATGTTTTTGAGCTCTGCCATCTTCCTCTAGCCAGGGGGTTGCTAAATCATATTGTTCTCTGGCTTCAGAACAAAGTAACACAAGGTAGCATTTCCAAAGGAACTGATTTGAAAAGAAAAACACCAATAGCCTCCCACCCCCTGGATAAGTACTAAATAGGAAACTGTTATACAAGGAATACTACATGGTTTGTCCTATATATGTATATATATCATCCAATTCATCCTTTTCTTTTTCTTTTTTTAGGATTGCAAACCTCTTATGCTATCTCCTTTGCTCCTCATATCAATCCTACTTTATTCCCGTTTTGCAGATAAGAAAATAGGTAGAGAGGTTAGTGATTTGTTCAGTCACATAACTAATATCTGAGGCAGAATTTAAAATGTCTTCCTGACTCTCTCTCCTTCACCTATCCACTCTTTTCAGTTAAAAAAGAAACAAACAGAAATCTTCATTTTTTACACAAAAATCTCCTACTTCTATCATTCACTTATTATTTCTAAAAAGTCTGCCTTCATCATGAAAAACATTTCTTAGAATTCCTCAAAATTAAAGTACCTATTACATTGGATGGGGCAGCTAGATAGTACAGTGGATAGAGTGCTGGGTCTGAAGTCAGGAAGGCTCATCTTCTTGAGGTTAATTAAATCTGACTTCAGACACTTACTAGCTGTGTGACCCTGGGAAAGTCACTAAATTCTGTTGTCTCATTTCCTCATTAAAAAAAAAAAGAAAAGAAAAAAAGAGCTGGAGAAGAAAATGACAAATCATCCTAGTATCTTTCCCAAGAAAACCAGAGGTCATAAAGAGTCTGACACAACTGAAATAAATGAAAGAATTAACAAAAATTGTACTGAATGGGGGCAGCTGGGTAGCTCAGTGGATTGAGAGCTAGCCCTAGAGACGGGAGGTCCTAGGTTCAAATCTGGCCTCAGACACGTCCCAGCTGTGTGACCCTGGGCAAGTCACTTGACCCCCATTGCCTAGCCCTTACCACTCTTCTGCCTTGAAGCCAATACACAGTATTGACTCCAAGATGGAAGGTAAGGGTTTAAAAAAAAAATTGTACTGAATGATCACCAAAATTTCCAGATCAGATACTTCAGGATCTGGTATCTATTGACTTCCAGTGAGATGCTTAACTGCATTTAAAGATTCATTCTAAAAGAGATTTACACTCTGCATCAAAATGTTAATGTTATAGTTAGGTAGGAGAAGAACAAAGAAATGTCTAAGCTGGCAAATTAGAAAATACTGCTTATTATTGATCAGCAAGTGATAACTATTTCAATAATAGACATTTACATAGCATTTCAAAGATAACAAAACACCTCACCAATATCTCATTTGACTCTCAACAAACCTGGGAGCTGTAAAGATTAAAATTTAGGGGAGACTGAGGCAGGTAGAATTAGTTTCTCTCTGCAAGGAGTATTATATTTTTATGAGGTTTATTAAAGATTAAGGATTAAAGAAAATACAGGATAAGAAAACAGGTGCCTAGGCCAGAGAGGCCTAGACAAGATAATCTCATATCTTGGAAGAGACGCCTCTGCTCCAAATGGAAGTCCAAAAAGAGAGCACAAAAGCCTTTGCAATCAGGTTAAATTCCTTCTCGATCTAGGCCCACCTGAGAATTCAGTGAGATTACAAAGCATTTTGGGGAAGTGGAGCAAGGGCTTGTGGGGATTGAAGTCCTGGATTCGTGTCTATTTTTTACAGATCTAGACCATAGCTGTAGCATCCTCTCCCTTAGTTTTGGTCCAGATATGTGATTTCATAAGTGTGGGAAATGTTGCATGAGGAAACTCCCTCTAACAGTGTAGATCAGCAACTTCTCTCTAATGTATTGCCTTAGAAAATTTCTTGGAGATACAAAGTAGTTAAATGACTTTTCTTAGAGTCATACACATAAAAAGTGTCTGAAATAAAATGTAAAGATAGGTCTCTCTGAATCCCATTCCAATATTCTACCCATTATGCCATACTGTTATCATTTAATCATTTTTTATTTATGTCTGATTCTTTGTGACATTTGGGGTTTTCTTGGCAAAGGATAGTAGTTTGCCATTTTCTTCTCCAGGTTATTTTACAGATTAGAAAACTGTGCAAACAGGGTTAATTAAGGGACTTGCCCAGGGTCACACAGCTAGTAAGTATCTGAGACAAGATTTGAACTTAGATCTTCCTGACTTCATGGCTGACACTGCACACTACATCACCTAGCTTCCCCATTATACTATGCTACTTCCTTAAGTAAGGAAAATTCAGCACTTCCTCAAAATGATCAAATCAGTGGAGAAATGGGATTTGCTTAACAAAAGCTTGTTTTGCCAATTTTTCTTATAGCATATGTATTACATAATACCAAGTTTAAAAGATTTTAACTAGTCAGTCAATCAACAGATTTTTCAGATTCTACTATGCTTCTAGCACTGTTTTAAGCACTGGGGATACAAAGATGAGTCCCTACTCTCAAGTTGTTCACATTCTCATAGGAGAAGCAATGTGCCAATAATTAGATACAAATGATCTAGACACAGGATAAATTGCAAAGGCTCAACAAAAGGAAAGAACCATAACAAAAGAGATGGGGAAAAATAAGATTTGAGCTAAAAGTTTGTTCCATTTCCTGTTTTCCAATGACTCAGAGTTGTATATAGATAATGACAGACAAGTTTTGGAAAAGTATACTTGAATTGCTTATAAGCCAAACACTAAGCACGAATATTTAATTTTTTAAAGCCCTCCCTCATCCAAAGTATTTTATGAGATTGAACTAAGATATCTGAAGGATTCAGAATACATTAATTTCTGCAGGACCTTGGTCCTTAATTGACTGACATTTATGTACATTTTTTCTGCTTCAACACCCGCTTTTCTGGCTATAATTCCAAGGTTCCTTCTCCCAAAGGTAGTCACTGATAAGAGCTGCTTCTCATGTCAAGGTCAAGTGGATTCTGGCCCCCCTATTCCTACCTCTGCACAGGGTAGGTATGAGAACAGACCTTGTAAAGGGGGCTTTCTCATTATTATTATTTTGTGGTCAAAAGGTTGCATACACTGTATTTTTTTTTCTGGTGCTAAGGGTGGAAAGCAAAATATTTTGATAATTATTCAGGCCATCAGGTTACATAAGAGGTTCCATGACTTTCTGCATCCAACTTGAACAGTTGAAACCACAAATTCTGTTTTTGCAGCCATAAAACATTCACAGCAAAAAAAAAAAAGAAAGAAAGAAAAAAAAAGAAAAAAAGAGAAAGAAAATAATAAAATCCATTTTCCATTCACTTGAAACTTATAAAATTTAATGTGGTGAAAAATGACAGTTTACTCTCTGTAGGAAACTGCTCAGAGCCATGTTTCATAGACCGAGTGTGGAGACATTAATACGTGTTTGCAGCCATTGAATTATTCAAGTAATTACATGCTGAAAGAGGATGTCTCAGGGTAAAATGTCTGAGCTGCAATGAAAATAAAGTCTATCAGCTGAAAAGAGGTTTCACCTACAGGGGAATTCTAAAGCTGTCTAGTCACTATTTAAAGTATCTTCTCCTTCATGGGGAAAAAAAAAAGATGTCATTCCCATTGATCTTGCCAAGAACATACAGGGCAGTTGTTGAGGCATCCTCTCTTTATAAAAGGATACCTCATGTTCTTGCATCAGGCCTCCATATTTGCTCCATTTGGCGAGTGCTAAGAACTCTGAGAATAGCACTAATAGATCTTACAGGTATTACTTAGAAGCAGGAAGGCAGCAATAAAAACAACCACCTCAAGGTACCATATTCAATTTTACTTCCATTGGCATGTTTTGGCATAAAATTGCTACAGTCAATGACTATTTATAATCAAACTATGTTTACATATTCAATCATGGTTTAAAAGAAACAAACAAAATGTTGGATTCAATCAAGGTACCTTTTCTGTTGTTTTTATTGTTCTTTAAAATACCAGTTTCATAAGAAAATTACATAGTAGAATTTGAATGCTGGTCAATAAATGTGTTAAACACTTAGCCTGTGCCAGATACTGTGTTGAGTGTAAAGGATACAAAAATCAAAAATGACAGTCCATATTCTCAAGAAGTCTATAATCTAGTGAGAATGAATGTGTGAGGGTATGATAGAAATATTGAGGGGAGGGAGGAAAAGAAAATCATTTTTGTATCCAATGAATAATGTTTGAAATTGACCAAATAAAAATGTCTAAAAAAAAAGAAAATAAACAAAAATATTGACATATACGATATAAGATAGATTGTGATGAAAGCAGACTAGCTTAAGAGCTTATGCTCTATAAAAATTTGAAGAAGAAATCGCTTTTAGTAGTGCTCTGTTCACAGCAGCTATGTAGAGCTCTGTGCCTTGAGTCAAGAAGGTATGAGTTCAAATCTAGTCTGAGATCCATTTATTAGCAATGTAACCACAGGCAAGCCACTTATCTTGTTTTCTCATCTGCAAAATGGGGACACTTAGAGCCCATATATCATAGTGTTGTTGTAAAGATCAAATGAGAGCTTTGAAAAGTGCTTAGCACAGTGCCTAGGACATAGTAAGTGCTGTATAAATGATAGTTATTGTTTTTGGGTGCAGGGCATCAGATGAAACTTCACAAAGGAGATAGAACATGATCTGTGCCTTGTAGAAATAAATCTTGGCAATAGTCCTCACGATCACCAATGTCAAGTCACTGTGACTCTC